>NC_091378.1:3140739-3157111 GCF_038502225.1 Cherax quadricarinatus
CTATTAATTACCATAATTATCATGATTACTTTAACTATTTTCTTTCTTTCTGTTGTGTCTGTTTTTCTGGTTCATTATTGTGGTATTATTAACAGAGCAGCCGGAGGATGTCTGCTGATATTAATACTGATATTAATATTGATATTAATATTGATGTTAATATTGATATTAATACTGATGTTAATATTGATATTAATACTGATGTTAATATTGATATTAATACTGATGTTAATATTGATATTAATACTGATGTTAATATTGATATTAATACTGATATTAATATTGATATTAATACTGATATTAATATTGATATTAATACTGATGTTAATATTGATATTAATATTGATATTATTATTGATATTAATACTGATGTTAATATTGATGTTAATACTGATGTTAATATTGATATTAACTGATATTAATATTGATATTAATACTGATGTTAATATTGATGTTAATACGATGTTAATATTGATATTAATACTGATGTTAATATTGATATTAATACTGATGTTAATATTGATGTTAATACTGATGTTAATATTGATATTAATACTGATATTAATATTGATATTAATACTGATATTAATATTGATATTAATATTGATGTTAATATTGATATTAATACTGATGTTAATATTGATATTAATACTGATGTTAATATTGATATTAATACTGATGTTAATATTGATATTAATACTGATGTTAATATTGATATTAATACTGATATTAATATTGATATTAATACTGATATTAATATTGATATTAATACTGATGTTAATATTGATATTAATACTGATGTTAATATTGATATTAATACTGATATTAATATTGATATTAATACTGATGTTAATATGATTGATTATTACGATATTAATATTGATATTAATACTGATGTTAATATTGATATTAATACTGATGTTAATATTGATATTAATACTGATATTAATATTGATATTAATACTGATGTTAATATTGATATTAATACTGATGTTAATATTGATATTAATACTGATGTTAATATTGATGTTAATACTGATGTTAATATTGATATTAATACTGATGTTAATATTGATATTAATACTGATATTAATATTGATATTAATATTGATATTAATACTGATGTTAATATTGATATTAATATTGATATTATTATTGATATTAATACTGATGTTATATAATAATGATATATTGATATTATATAATAATATTTTTAGTACTGATGTTAATTCTGATATTAATTAATGATCATATTAATAAATATTTTTTATTCATACTGATATTAATTACCCACAAAATTGCGGGATATCAATTAATTTGTGTGTGAGACAGAAAGAGAGATCAAGATAGATAGATAGATAGATAGAGAGAGAGAGAGAGAGAGAGAGAGAGAGAGAGAGAGAGAGAGAGAGAGAGAGAGAGAGAGAGAGAGAGAGAGAGAGAGAGAGAGAGAGAGAGAGGAAGGTGGGAATGAAATAGAGAGTGCTGGTACCAGGGGATGATGCTGATATCCTTGGGGTGAAATTTGACTCCAAATTGACCATGAAGAACCACATTATAAATCTTGCAGACAAGGCAGCCAGGAAGCTTACAGCATTTTGACGCATCTCGCATCTTTTTGAGAGTAGAGATTGCAGGATTCTCTACGAGACACAAGCATGCTCACACCTTGAGTATGCTCCACATCCTTGGATTGCCTGTCCCCTGTCTCATCGGTGACTTCTTGACAGAACAGAGAACAGACCAAGACGACTGATAGCTCGCCTGGACCAATTCTGGATAGATCTGTCAGTCCAACAGAGTCTTCAACACTAGAGGGATGTGCGTGGTCTTATTGTTATGTACAATGTCAATTTTGTTGAGATAGCACACTTGGCTCCACTTCTTAGTCAATGAGAAGACAGCTTCTACACAACAAGACGGGCAGCAAACAGCAACTTCAGTTTGGCTGTACCTTTTTTGAGAACATCATTTCATCTGACTTCATTCATTCCTAGAATAACTAGAGTCCGGAATATGTTCGTCCAACATAATGACATCAATGAATTATAGTCAGCTGACCAAAGGAAATCGCTGCCTTACTGCTGGAAGACAGCTGACCATCAGCTGGCCGACAGCTGGCTGCAATTTCATCCTGTTCTGTGTTTCATTCCAAAAAATAGTCTTTCACAACAGCCTTTAGTGTGTAAATAAAGGAAGGAACTCTTAAGTTAACCCTGAGAAACTCTTGTGTAAATAAAGAGAGAGAGAGAGAGAGACAGAGAGATAGACAGACAGACAGGCAGACAGACGGAGAGAGAAAGAGAGAGAAAGAGAGAATGTGAGTTAGTGAAACATGGGTAGCAAGATCCGTAGACTTCTTCGCGGCTGTTCTGTGTTCCCCACTACGTACTAATACAAACACCAACGTTATCAGTCACCACCATTATCAACCACCACCACTTCCAACTACCACCACTATCAACCACCACCATTATCAACCACCACCACTATTAACCACCACCACTATCAACCGCCACCACTATCAACCACCACCATTACCAACACCACCACCCTCAACCATCATTATCAACCACCACCACTATCAACCATCACCACTGTCAACCACCACTATCAACCACTACCACTATCAACCACCACCACTATCAACCACCACCACTATCAACCACCACCACTATCAACCACTATCAACCACCACTATCAACCACCACTATCAATCACCACTATCAACCACCACTATCAGCCACCACTATCAACCACCACTATCAACCACCACTATCAACCACCACTATCAACCACCACTATCAACCACCACTATCAACCACCACCACTATCAACCACCACCACTATCAACCACCACCACTATCAACCACCACCACTATCAACCACCACCACTATCAACCACAACGACTATCAACTACCACTATCAACCACCACTATCAACCACCACTATCAACCACCACTATCAACCACCACTATCAACCACCACTATCAACCACCACTATCAACCACCACTATCAACCGCCACTATCAACCTCCACCATCAACCACCACTATCAACCACCACTATCAACCGCCACTATCAACCACCACTATCAACCGCCACTATCAACCACCACTATCAACCACCACTATCAACCACTACTATCAACCACCACTATCAACCACCACCACCACTATCAACCACCACCGCCACCACTTTCAACCACCACTATCAACCACCACTATCAACCACCACTATCAACCACCAAAATTAATCACCACCACCACCACCACAAACAACAACTACCACATTCGCCACCAACCACCATCATCAACCGTCACCTACACTACAACCCACTATCACCAGCAACAGTAACCACTATCACCAGCAACACCACCATCTACCACAACCACCAACAACCACTACTATCATCACCAACTACAAACATCAACCACTACCACCACTAAAACCACTATCACAACCCACTACCCCAAACAAAAGTAATCACTACCATCAACAGCAGCACCACCACCACCAGCCACCACTACCACCACAACCAACCACCACTACCATCACTACCAGCAGCAGAAGCAGGTACCTGCTAGTTGTTAAAGTTGACCTGCTACCTCTGACTGCTGTCTCCACACCTGCTATCAATTCCCTCTTTACCCTAAATTATTAAGATTGTTTGCTGGGAGGCTATTGGTGGAGAAGAGGAGGAGGAGATGGTGGAGGAGATGGTGGAGGAGATGGTGGAGGAGATGGTGGAGGAGATGGTGGAGGAGATGGTGGAGGAGATGGAGGAGGAGATAGTGTAGGAGATGGTGGAGGAGATGGTGGAAGAGATGGTGGAGGAGATGGTGGAGGAGATGGTGGAGGAGATGGTGGAGGAGATGGAGGAGGAGATGGTGGAGGAGATGGTGGAGGAGATGGCGGAGGAGATGGTGGAGGAGATGGTGGAGGAGATGGAGGAGGAGATGGTGAAGGAGATGGTGGAGGAGATGGTGGAGGAGATGGTGGAGGAGATGGTGGAGGAGATGGTGGAGGAGATGGTGGAGGAGATGGTGGAGGAGATGGTGGAGGAGATGGTGGAGGAGATGGAGGAGGAGATGTTGGAGGAGATGGAGGAGGAGATGGTGGAGGAGATGAGGAGGAGATGGTGGAGGAGATGGTGGAGGAGATGGTGGAGGAGATGGAGGAGGAGATGGTGGAGGAGATGGTGGAGATGGAGGAGGAGATGGTGGAGGAGATGGAAGAGGAGATGGTGGAGGAGATGGTGGAGGAGATGGTGGAGGAGATGGAGGAGGAGATGGAGGAGGAGATGGTGGAGGAGATGAGGAGGAGATGGTGGAGAAGATGGTGGAGGAGATGGTGGAGGAGATGAAGGAGGAGATGGTGGAGGAGATGGAGGAGATGGAGGAGGAGATGGTGGAGGAGATGGAGGAGGAGATGGTGGAGGAGAATGTGGAGGAGATGGAGGAGGAGATGGAAGAGGAGATGGAGGAGGAGATGGAGGAGATGGTGGAGGAGATGAGGAGGAAATGGTGGAGGAGATGGTGGAGGAGATGGTGGAGGAGATGGAGGAGGAGATGGTGGAGTAGATGGAGGAGATGGAGGAGGAGATGGAGGAGGAGATGGTGGAGGAGATGGAGGAGGAGAAGGTGGAGGAGATGGAGGAGGAGATGGAGGAGGAGATGGTGTAGGAGATGGAGGAGGAGATGGAGGAGGAGATGGTGGAGCAGATGGAGGAGGAGATGAAGGAGATGGAGAAGATGGTGGAGGGGATGGAGGAGGAGATGAAGGAGGAGATGGAGGAGGAGATGGAGGAGGAGATGGTGTAGGAGATGGAGGAGGAGATGGTGGAGGAGATGGAGGAGGAGATGGTGGAGTAGATGGTAGAGGAGATGGTGGAGAAGATGGTGGAGGAGATGGAGGAGGAGAGGGTGGAGGAGATGGAGGAAGAGATGAAGGAGGAGATGGAGGAGATGGAGGAGGAGATGGAGGAGGAAGTGGAGGAGGAGATGAAGGAGGAGATGGAGGAGATGGAGGAGGAGATGGAGGAGGAGATGTGGAGGAGATGGAGGAGGAGATGAAGGAGGAGATGGAGGAGGAGATGGTGGAGGAGATGGAGGAGGAGATGAAGGAGGAGATGGAGAAGGAGATGGTGGAGAGATGGAGGAGGAGATGGTGGAGGAGATGGAGGAGGAGATGGAGGAGGAGATGGAGGAGGAGATGGTGGAGGACATGGAGGAGGAGATGAAGGAGGAGATGGAGGAGGAGATGGAGGAGGAGATGGTGTAGGAGATGGAGGAGGAGATGTTGGAGGAGATGGAGGAGGAGATGGTGGAGGAGATGGTGGAGGAGATGGTGGAGGAGATGGTGGAGGAGATGGAGGAGGAGATGAAGGAGGAGTTGGAGGAGGAGATGGTGGAGGAGATGGAGGAGGAGATGAAGGAGGAGATGGAGAAGGAGATGGTGGAGAAGATGGAGGAAGAGATGGTGGAGGAGATGGAGGAGGAGATGGAGGAGGAGATGGTGTAGGAGATGGAGGAGGAGATGGTGGAGGAGATGGTGGAGGAGATGGAGGAGGAGATGGTGGAGGAGATGGAGGAGATGGTGGAGGAGATGGAGGAGGAGATGGTGGAGGAGATGGAGGAGGAGAAGGTGGAGGAGATGGAGGAGGAGATGGTGGAGGAGATGGAGGAGGAGATGAAGGAGGAGATGGAGAAGGAGATGGTGGAGAAGATGGAGGAGGAGATGGTGGAGGAGATGGAGGAGGAGATGGAGGAGGAGATGGTGTAGGAGATGGAGGAGGAGATGATGTAGGAGATGGAGGAGGAGATGGAGGAGGACATGGTGGAGGAGATGAGGAGGAGATGGAGGAGGAGATGGAGGAGGAGATGGTGGAGGAGATGGTGGAGGAGATGGAGGAGGAGAGGGAGGAGGAGATGGTGGAGGAGATGGAGGAGAAGATGGAGGAGGAGATTGAGGAGGAGGAGGAGAAAGAAGAAATGGAGGAAGAGAAGGGAGAAGAAATGGAAGTGGGGAGAAAGAGGAGGAAGAGGCGATTATTATTATCGTTAATATTATTATTATTATTATTGTTGTTGTTGTTGTTATTGTTATTATTGCATTATAATTATTATTACTATCATTATCATCATAAGTCAGTTTCGAGTTAGATTTCGATGTGCTGCAGTGAGAGGTGAAAAGCAAAGAAAAATTCTACAAGGAAGGGTAAGAGATGAATAGGGTGATAAAGAAGAAGGGTGAGGAAGAAAGAGTCTCTCTCTCTCTCTCTCTCTCTCTCTCTCTCTCTCTCTCATCGATCCTATCCTCCAGGTGACGTCTTTCGTTAGCTAAGTCATGTATTTTACCGGTCATTAACGACCCAGTTTGTTTACGTCCAGCCTTTACGAGCCTCGAGTTGAAGGATCAAACCAAACTGAGACTTAGAGGCTGGAGGTGGAGTGAGGCTGGAGGTGGAGGGAGGCTGGAGCTGGAGTGGCTGGAGGTGGAGTGAGGCTGGAGGTGGAGTGAGGCTGGAGGTGGAGTGAGGCTGGAGGTGGAGTGAGGCTGGAGGTGGAGTGAGGCTGGAGGTGGAGTGAGGCTGGAGGTGGAGTGAGGCTGGAGGTGGAGTGAGGCTGGAGGTGGAGTGAGGCTGGAGGTGGAGTGAGGCTGGAGGTGGAGTGAGGCTGGAGGTGGAGTGAGGCTGGAGGTGGAGTGAGGCTGGAGGTGGAGTGAGGCTGGAGGTGGAGTGAGGCTGGAGGTGGAGTGAGGCTGGAGGTGGAGGGAGGCTGGAGGTGGAGTGAGGCTGGAGGTGGAGTGAGGCTGGAGGTGGAGTGAGGCTGGAGGTGGAGTGAGGCTGGAGGTGGAGTGAGGCTGGAGGTGGAGTGAGGCTGGAGGTGGAGGGAGGCTGGAGGTGGAGTGAGGCTGGAGGTGGAGTGAGGCTGGAGGTGGAGTGAGGCTGGAGGTGGAGTGGCTGGAGGTGGAGTGAGGCTGGAGGTGGAGTGAGGCTGGAGGTGGAGTGAGGCTGGAGGTGGAGTGAGGCTGGAGGTGGAGTGAGGCTGGAGGTGGAGTGGCTGGAGGTGGAGTGAGGCCGGAGGTGGAGTGAGGCTGGAGGTGGAGTGAGGCTGGAGGTGGAGTGAGGCCGGAGGTGGAGTGAGGCTGGAGGTGGAGTGAGGCTGGAGATGGAGTGAGGCTGGAGGTGGAGTGAGGCTGGAGGTGGAGTGAGGCTGGAGGTGGAGTGAGGCTGGAGGTGGAGTGAGGCTGGAGGTGGAGTGAGGCTGGAGGTGGAGTGAGGCTGGAGGTGGAGTGAGGCTGGAGGTGGAGTGAGGCTGGAGGTGGAGTGGCTGGAGGTGAAGTGAGGCTGGAGGTGGAGTGAGGCTGGAGGTGGAGTGAGGCTGGAGGTGGAGTGGCTGGAGGTGGAGTGAGGCTGGAGGTGGAGTGAGGCTGGAGGTGGAGTGAGGCTGGAGGTGGAGTGAGGCTGGAGGTGGAGTGAGGCTGGAGGTGGAGTGGCTGGAGGTGGAGTGAGGCCGGAGGTGGAGTGAGGCTGGAGGTGGAGTGAGGCTGGAGGTGGAGTGAGGCTGGAGGTGGAGTGACGCTGGAGGTGGAGTGACGCTGGAGGTGGAGTGGCTGGAGGTGGAGTGACGCTGGAGGTGGAGTGACGCTGGAGGTGGAGTGAGGCTGGAGGTGGAGTGAGGCTGGAGGTGGAGTGGCTGGAGGTGGAGTGACGCTGGAGGTGGAGTGACGCTGGAGGTGGAGTGAGGCTGGAGGTGGAGTGAGGCTGGAGGTGGAGTGACGCTGGAGGTGGAGTGAGGCTGGAGGTGGAGTGAGGCTGGAGGTGGAGTGAGGCTGGAGGTGGAGTGAGGCTGGAGGTGGAGGTAGTGACGGGATCTGAGCAAGATTAGATGGATGGAGACAGTGCTGCAACTGCTGTCACTGCTGACAGTGATGTCACTGCTGACAGTGATGTCATTGCTGACAGTGATGTCACTGCTGACAGTGATGTCATTGCTGACAGTGATGTCACTGCTGACAGTGATGTCATTGCTGTCAGTACTGTCAACACTGTCAATGGTGACTGTACTGACAGGTTCTCCACACCTGGGTCATTGTACTCTACACACCTGGATCATTATACTCTACACAGGATCACTGTACTCTGCACACCTGGATCATTGTACTCTACACACCTGGATCATTATACTCTATACACTTGGATCATTGTACTCTATACACCTGGATCATTGTACTCTACACAGGATCACTGTACTCTGCACACCTGGATCATTGTACTCCACACACCTGGATCATTATACTCTATACACTTGGATCATTGTACTCTACACATCTGGGTCATTGTACTCTACACACCTGGATCATTGTACTCTACATACCTGGATCATTATACTCTACACACCTAGATCATTGTACTCTATACACCTGGATCATTGTATTACACACACCTGGATCATTGTACTCCACACACCTGAATCATTATACTCTATACACCTGGATCATTGTACTCTACACACCTGGATCGTTGTACTCCACACACCTGGATCATTATACTCTATACACCTGGATCATTGTACTCTACACACCTGGATCATTGTACTCCACACACCTGGATCATTATACTCTATACACCTGGATCATTGTACTCTACACACCTGGATCATTATACTCTACACACCTGGATCATTATACTCTACACACCTGGATCATTATACTCTACACACCTGGATCATTGTACTCCACACACCTGAATCATTATACTCTATACACCTGGATCATTGTACTCTACACACCTGGATCGTTGTACTCCACACACCTGGATCATTATACTCTATACACCTGGATCATTGTACTCTACACACCTGATCATTGTACTCCACACACCTGGATCATTATACTCTATACACCTGGATCATTGTACTCTACACACCTGGATCATTATACTCTACACACCTGGATCATTATACTCTACACACCTGGATCATTATACTCTACACACCTGGATCATTGTACTCCACACACCTGAATCATTATACTCTATACACCTGGATCATTGTACTCTACACACCTGGATCGTTGTACTCCACACACCTGGATCATTATACTCTATACACCTGGATCATTGTACTCTACACACCTGGATCATTGTACTCCACACACCTGGATCATTATACTCTATACACCTGGATCATTGTACTTTACACACCTGGATCATTATATTCTACACACCTGGATCATTATACTCTACACACCTGGATCATTGTACTCTACACACCTGGATCATTATACTCTACACACCTAGATCATTGTACTCTACACACCTGGATCATTATATTCTACACACCTGGATCATTATATTCTACACACCTGGATCATTGTACTCTACACACCTGGATCATTGTACTCTACACACCTGGATCATTGTACTCCCCACATCTGGATCATTGTATTACACACACCTGGATCATTGTACTCCACACACCTGGATCATTGTACTCCCCACATCTGGATCATTGTATTACACACACCTGGATCATTGTACTCTACACACCTGGATCATTGTACTCCCCACATCTGGATCATTGTATTTCTCACACCTGGATCATTGTACTCTACACATCTGGATCATTGTATTACACACACCTGGATCATTGTACTCCACACACCTGGATCATTGTACTCCCCACATCTGGATCATTGTATTACACACACCTGGATCATTGTACTCTACACACCTGGATCATTGTACTCTACACACCTGGATCATTGTACTCTACAAACCTGGATCATTGTATTACACACACCTGGATCATTGTACTCCACACACCTGGATCATTGTATTACACACACCTGGATCATTGTATTACACACACCTGGATCATTGTATTACACACACCTGGATCATTGTACTCTACACACCTGGATCATTGTACTTCACACTCCTGGATCATTGTATTACACACACCTGGATCATTGTACTCTACACATCTGGATCATTGTACTCCACACTCCTGGATCATTGTACTCTACACACCTGGATCATTGTATTACACACACCTGGATCATTGTATTACACACACCTGGATCATTGTATTACACACACCTGGATCATTGTATTACACACACCTGGATCATTGTACTCTACACACCTGGATCATTGTATTACACACACCTGGATCATTGTATTACACACACCTGGATCATTGTATTACACACACCTGGATCATTGTATTACACACACCTGGATCATTGTTCTCTACACACCTGGATCATTGTACTCCACACTCCTGGATCATTGTATTACACACACCTGGATCATTGTACTCTACACACCTGGATCATTGTACTCCACACACCTGGATCATTGATGACTCACAATAGGATTGATGACTCACAAGAGGACTGATGACTCACAAGAGGATTGATGATTTACAAGAGAATTGATGACTCACAAGAGAATTGATGACTCACAATAGGATTGATGACTCACAAGAGAATTGATGTGATGAATCCATCGTCTTCGGTTCAAGATGACCCAAAAAGGAGTGAGAGAATGAGAGAGAGAGTGAGTGAGAGTAAGAGAGAGAGAGAGAGAGAGAGAGAGAGAGAGAGAGAGAGAGAGAGAGAGAGAGAGAGATGGGAGGGGAGATCTGACAACAATCTGAGGTATTCTCATTAGAGTCAGGAAGAGCTCAGAGAAACGCAGAACTTAAAGGCGCTCACAGATTCCCCAACACAAAGTTCTATCTCCTAAAGTTCAAACCTTCAAAGTTCTACCTCTTAAAGTTCAAACCTTCAAAGTTCTATCTCTTAAAGATCAAACTCTCAAAGTTCTATATCTCAAAGTCCTATTTATAAACATGCAGACTCTCAAAGTTTTACCATTTAAAGTTCAAATTATCAAAGTTCAACATTCAAAGTTCAACATTCAAAGTTCAACACTCAAAGTTCAACACTCAAAGTTCAACAAAGTTCAACATTCAAAGTTCAACATTCACAGTTCAACATTCAAAGTTCAACATTCAAAGTTCAACATTCAAAGATCAGCATTCAAAGTTCAACACTCAAAGTTCAACACTCAAAGTTCAACACTCAAAGTTCAACACTCAAAGTTCAACAAAGTTCAACATTCAAAGTTCAACATTCAAAGTTCAACATTCACAGTTCAACATTCAAAGTTCAACATTCAAAGATCAGCATTCAAAGTTCAAAATGTCGAAGTTCTACCTCTGAAATTTCAACAACACGAGTTTCAGAACAAATTTCTCTTAACAAAACGTTTCGCCCTAAGCAGAGCGTGACCGTGACTTTAAAAAAAAAACTTTAAAGAGTGCGAAACGTCGTCCTGATACGCCATTACGCGCCTAAACCGCATCGTTCAAAATATCTAAGCTATTTTTTTAGGCCCGATTTAGGGTTCTGATAACCTGACGACCCCCCCCCCAAATATGTATATATATATATATATATATATATATATATATATATATATATATATATATATATATATAATGCAGATGGAGGAAGAAAAGCCTAAGGCGCTGGTGGTTGCTGGGGGCGGCGCTGGACTTGCTTGGATTTACACGGAGATCACGAACAAGCAGGACGGACGTGGTGTCAATGAGTCCTTGCCGGAGAGCCACGGACACGCCTTCCACAACAGCACCAGCAACGGAGCAGGTACGTGTTTGGGCTGGGCTCTGTTTGTGTCCTTGGCACGTGAATTTTTTGCATGTATGTGTTTTAGTTTGTGTACGTGGTTCTTTCTCTCTCTCTCTCTCTCTCTCTCTCTCTCTCTCTCTCTCTCTCTCTCTCTCTCTCTCTCTCTCTCTCTCTCTCTCTCTCTCTCTCTCTCTCTCTCTCTCTCTCTATCTCTCTCTATCTCTCTCTCTCTTTATTTCTCACTCTATCTCTATAAGCTCCGTTACTGCTTCTTTCCATCCTTCTCTCCATTTTTCGCTTCCACTCTCTTTCGATCCCCTTTACTCTCTCTCTCTCTCTCTCTCTCTGGAGAATAAAGCGAGCCTTAACCATCAGTATTATGTGTGACGTGTCAAAGACTAGAATGACTGAACGATGACAAATTTAAGAATGATGAAAATAGAGACAACAAAACCTGTGACTACATAAAAATTATATATATATATATATATATATATATATATATATATATATATATATATATATATATATATATATATATATATATATATATATATATATACATCTATATACACCCATAGCATGACACTCATCACCTAAACACTCGCCCCTAGTTAATCTCCCATCTTCCTCGTCACCATAAAACACGTCACCCATCACTCAGAGATAATTACCGAGAGAGGAATATTAAAAGTCTTAATGAGTTACGTAGACCATGTTGATCTGTCTGTCTTATTCCTAATTACCTTCAAAGTTACGTCCCTGGGGCAAGATTATCTTTCCCCTCCACTAATGTAATCGTATTATCACACTGCTGGAGAAAGAGAGAGAGAGAGAGAGAGAGAGAGAGAGAGAGAGAGAGAGAGAGAGAGATCTGTTATCTGGGTTCAGTACTCCCAGTGGTCCATTTGTCTACCATCCTTATCCTCTTGTCTCTGATCCATAATATAGGTGAAGACGGGGGGTCATAGGTCCCTTCACTTGGCCTGTGACCCCCCACCTCTCACCTGACACCTGTGTCACATAAGAACACGTAATTAGAGCATGCAAGGCTCTGAGATCTGAACTGTGGTAGGACAGACTGTCAGCTGATCTTTGAATCAATGTTATGTTGCCATACAAACTAGCCACTGTGTATATACACTGAGAGATGTATGTCTCTCAGTGTATATTCACACTCGTAGTTTACATTAACCACTATTTTAAGTATTAAAGTATTCTTGACTGGTGGTGTACAGGTGACCTGCAGCCTCAATAACCCTCGTGTGGTAGGTTGACTTTCAATTCCATTAACCAACTCTGTGTTTTGAAGTACTGGTATATCTCACTTTTCTTCCAATTTTAATAGATATTTGCTACTAATGGGTCATTATTTTCACCATTACAGGTCCTGGTGGAGGCTGGGAAGGCAAGAGGAAGAAGGAACAAGAGGGTCAGTCCCTGGTTAATGGCGGGTTTGGTGGAAAGCCGTGTGGAGAGAATACTGATGCATGGACTACTTATGGAGGCTTTGGTGGCGGCGGTGGCGGCTGCCAGGCTGGCGGTGGCGGCGGGGGTTACACAGGTGAGTGGTGGCCTGGAAGCACTAGGGGAGATCTTGGAGACATGAAGGGGCGAAATAGGTGGCTGCGTGTGTGTTGTGATATCCTTGTTTCTATTTCTCCTCGTCCTCCTCCTCCTCCTCCTCCTCGTCCTTCTCCTCCTCGTCCTTCTCCTGTTCCTGTCTTCTTCACACACCACTCTTCCTTCCAATACATCACCTCCACCCTATCCATAACTTCTTAATGCACTCTCGATCTCAGATAGTCTGAAAGATTTGATGAATAAATCCGGAAGTCCTATGAGCAATGTATATACCAATGCATATAAAAATGTATACTTAAATGTAAACAGCAGAGAGCTTTCCATAGAATTTATAAATGCAGGAAATTTAATTTATAATATATATATATATATATATATATATATATATATATATATATATATATATATATATATATATATATATATATATATATATATATATATATATATATATATATACATATATATACTGGTAGGCTTGGAGTGGATCATAAATGAGTAGGTAGTGATAAAATTATAGACAGAAACCATGGAAGAGGCCATGAAGAGGTAGAATAAAAAGAAGATAGGCAGATAGATTAGCTAAAACAGGTGAAAGGAGGAAAGGCTAGTGGAAAGGAGAGAGAGAGAGCGAGAGAGAGAGAGAGAGAGAGAGAGAGAGAGAGAGAGAGAGAGAGAGAGAGAGAGACATAAGGGGGAAATAGAAGACGGTAAACGAAGGGATATCTAAAGGCAAAGGAAGAACGTCGTTAACTGCTGATAATACACTGAGAACGAAGGAGGGGGAGACATAACCTGAAAAAACCTAAGAAGAATAAAGAGGAGAGAACAAGGAAGGAATAATGAGGCAAGAAGATGCAAGGTCATGATCCACTCAGTTATTAGTGCTCTCTTGCCGCATCCAGCCTCTAAGAACGTGGTCTAGTAAGCTTTCAGTGTTCTCCTACTGTATCCTGCCTCTCTTAGACGGTGATGTAGTAAGCTATTGGTGCTCTCCAGCCTCTTAGAATGTGATCTAGTAAGCTATCAGTGCTCTCCAGCCTCTTAGAATGTGATCTAGTAAGCTATCAGTGCTCTCCTACCTCTTAGAAGGTGATCTAGTAAGCTATCAGTGCTCTCCAGCCTCTTAGAATGTGATCTAGTAAGCTATCAGTGCTCTCCAGCTTCTTAGAATGTGATCTAGTAAGCTATCAGTGCTCTCCTACTTCTTAGAAGGTGATCTAGTAAGCTATCAGTGCTCTCCAGCCTTTTAGAATGTGATCTAATAAGCTATCAGTGCTCTCCAGCCTCTAAGAATGTGATCTAGTAAGCTATCAGTGCTCTCCTACCTCGTAGAAGGTGATCTAGTAAGCTATCAGTGCTCTCCAGCCTCTTAGAATGTGATCTAGTAAGCTATCAGTGCTCTCCTACCTCTTAGAAGGTGATCTAGTAAGCTATCAGTGCTCTCCAGCCTCTTAGAATGTGATCTAGTAAGCTATCAGTGCTCTCCAGCCTCTTAGAATGTGATCTAGTAAGCTATCAGTGCTCTCCTACCTCTTAGAAGGTGATCTAGTAAGCTATCAGTGCTCTCCAGCCTTTTAGAATGTGATCTAATAAGCTATCAGTGATCTCCAGCCTCTTAGAATGTGATCTAGTAAGCTATCAGTGCTCTCCTACCTCGTAGAAGGTGATCTAGTAAGCTATTGGTGCTCTCCAGCCTCTTAGAATGTGATCTAGTAAGCTATCAGTGCTCTCCTACCTCTTAGAAAGTGATCTAGCAAGCTATCAGTGCTCTCCAGCCTCTTAGAATGTGATCTAGTAAGCTATCAGTGCTCTCCAGCCTCTTAGAATGTGATCTATTAAGCTATCAGTGCTCTCCAGCCTCTTAGAATGTGATCTAGTAAGCTATCAGTGCTGTCCAGCCTCTTAGAATGTGATCTAGTAAGCTATCAGTGCTCTCCTACCTCTTAGAAGGTGATCTAGTAAGCTATCAGTGCTCTCCAGCCTTTTAGAATGTGATCTAGTAAGCTATCAGTGCTCTCCAGCCTCTTAGAATGTGATCTAGTAAGCTATCAGCGCTCTGCTACCTCGTAGAAGGTGATCTAGTAAGCTACAGTAGTGTCCTGGTGTATCCTGCAGGAGGGAACGCCTACACGGGGCCAGAGCGTCACGGTGAAGGAGGCTACAGCTACACTGATGGTAACTTTCCTGCTGTCACTGTCGGTGTTCACACTGGCCCGGGAGTTGTCTTTATTATACCAGCTATTGTGGTAAGTACCTTTGTTATTAGTATCAGCAGTAGAAGTATTGTTATTGTTATTATTATTATTATTATTATTATTATTATTATTATTATTATTATTATTATTATTATTATTATTATTATTATTATTATATTATTATTATTATTATTATTATTATTATTATTATTATTATTATTATTATATTATTATTATTATTATTATTATTATTATTATTATTATTATTATTATTATTATTATTATTATTATTTTTATTATTATTATTATTATTATTATTATTATTATTATTATTATTATTATTATTATTATTATTATTATTATTATTATTATTATTATTATTATTATTATTATTGCTGTATTCGTAAAGAAGCGCTAAATCAACAGGAGTTTTTCAGCACATGGGGAATGAGGGTTAATTATCTGAGGAAAAGGAGACCAGATCCAGTTCCTCAGATGAAGAGCCCTTCGCCAGCACCATGGCTGCTGCTTGTGTGTGTGTGTGTGTGTGTGTGTACTCACCTATTTGTACTCACCTATTTGTGGTTGCAGGGGTCGAGTCCTAGCTCCTGGCCCCGCCTCTTCACCGGTTGCTACTAGGCCCTCTCTCTCCCCGCTCCATGAGCTTTATCAAACCTCGTCTTAAAACTGGGTATGGTTCCTGCCTCCACTACGTCCTTTTCTAGGCTATTCCACTGCCTTACAACTCTATGACTGAAGAAATACTTCCTACTATCTCTCTGACTCATTTGTGTCTTCAACTTCCAATTGTGGCCTCTTGTTTCTGTGTCCCCTCCCTGGAACATCCTGTCCTTGTCCACCTTATCTATTCCACGCAGTATTTTATATGTCGTTATCATGTCTCCCCTGACCCTCCTGTCCTCCA
>NC_091378.1:3172211-3337211 GCF_038502225.1 Cherax quadricarinatus
GATATAGCTACCTCTTGTAGTCTACTGTTGTATAATTTATTAAATTGTGTAACGTGGTCCAATTTGTCGTCATTCATGTATCATTCCTGTTACACACTGGTCAGTGGTATACATATCCACAAGCAAACAATACAAACAACCCCACATGCAAGCAATAAATTATTTAGAATAACTACTCTAAATATAACAGGCATTCAGCACTGGGACATTTATTATGGAACTGTTTCTCTCACTTGGAGATTTGTCAACGTTTTGGCACCTCCCAGGGAGAGAATCGCGTGTCTTAGTGTTGCACTTGTCTTGTTTCCATATTTTGTCAGTGGATGAAACGTGTTCATTGGATACATTTTGGTCATAGGATCTTGATCACTCCAAGGTCCTTAGGAGTGAAAACGTCCCCAGCGAAAATGTCCTGAGGTTATGTACTTGTCCTTGTATCCACACTGGCGGTATTTTGTATCTTCTTTAAGCAGTGATTACTGTATCTTTTGTACCTCTCTAACCATTGATTTATGTACCTTTTGGCTGAAATACCCTGTATCATTCACAAGTGGTCATGATGTGTTGGTGTCAAGAACACTTGTAAATGATACTTAGGTGTCATGAACACTTGTAAATAATACTGAGGTGTCATGAACACTTGTAAATAATACTGAGGTGTCATGAACACTTTCAAATGATACTGAGGTGTCATGAACACTTGTAAATGATACTCAGGTGTCATGAGCACTTGTGAACGATACATAGCTGTCATGAACACTTGTAAATGATATTTAGGTGTCGTGAGCATTTGTAAACGATACTTAGGAACTCACATGGAGACTAAGGCACAGAATACACTGTGATATATTCTTGGTACTATCCCCGTGTGGGTTTACGCCTCCCATTCTTACACATTCAGTTTTGGACTACTTCATAATTCACTTTAATATACTTGACGAAGGAATAAAAAGTGACACAAGTAAATTCGCTGACGACACCGCATTAGGCGGATCAATAGGTTCAGACACCATTGCACTTGAAGGTTTGGATAAGGCAGTGTCAGGGTCCGAAAAGTGGCAGATTCAGTTCAGTGTAGATAAGTTCACCCCTTTAAAAATTTTGGTTATAATAAATATTTCTTTTTTTAGAAGTTACATATTTCCTTGAGTTGTATATTTCCTTGTGGTATATCACCTTGCTTTTAACTTTATGTAACAATTATGTAGTATTTGTTTTTCATGAGGTTAAAACAAATCAGTCTTTTATTATCATTAGTAAAAAGAATTATTAAATTGTAAATATTGTTCTATGCACTGCTTAGCAATTTAAAAAAATAATCAGGTTTACAAATGAACAGATCGTACATCCTTTATTCAACATTTTTTTCAACATACCGACCGTCTCCCGCCCAAGCAGGATGACTCAAACAAAGAAAAAGTCTTGTGAAGTTTTCCATCTTTTTACATTTAGTAATTTATACGTAAGGGGTTACTAGCCCCTTGCTTCCAGCATTAAGTAATGTATACATAAGAAGGGGTTACTAGCCCCTTGCTTCCAGCATTAAGTAATGTATACATAAGAAGGGGTTACTAGCCCCTTGCTTCCAGCATTAAGTAATGTATACATGAGAAGGGGTTACTAGCCCCTTGCTTCCAGCATTAAGTAATGTATACATAAGAAGGGGTTACTAGCCCCTTGCTTCCAGCATTAAGTAATGTATACATGAGAAGGGGTTACTAGCCCCTTGCTTCCAGCATTAAGTAATGTATACATAAGGAGTTACTAGCCCCTTGCTTCCAGCATTAAGTAATGTATACATAAGAAGGGGTTACTAGCCCCTTGCTTCCAGCATTAAGTAATGTATACATAAGGAGTTACTAGCCCCTTGCTTCCAGCATTAAGTTATGTATACATAAGAAGGGGTTACTAGCCCCTTGCTTCCAGCATTAAGTAATGTATACATAAGAAGGGGTTACTAGCCCCTTGCTTCCAGCATTAAGTAATGTATACATAAGGGGTTACTAGCCCCTTGCTTCCAGCATTAAGTAATGTATACATAAGAAGGGGTTACTAGCCCCTTGCTTCCAGCATTAAGTAATGTATACATAAGAAGGGGTTACTAGCCCCTTGCTCCCAGCATTAAGTAATGTATACATAAGAAGGGGTTACTAGCCCCTTGCTCCCAGCATTAAGTAATGTATACATAAGAAGGGGTTACTAGCCCCTTGCTCCCAACATTTAGTAATGTATACATAAGGGATTACTAGCCCCTTGCTCCCAGCATTAAGTAATATATACATAAGAAGGGGTTACTAGCCCCTTGCTCCCAGCATTAAGTAATGTATACATAAGAAGGGGTTACTAGCCCCTTGCTCCCAGCATTAAGTAATGTATACATAAGAAGGGGTTACTAGCCCCTTGCTCCCAGCATTAAGTAATGTATACATACGAAGGGGTTACTAGCCCCTTGCTCCCAACATTTAGTAATGTATACATAAGGGATTACTAGCCCCTTGCTCCCAGCATTAAGTAATGTGTACATAAGAAGGGGTTACTAGCCCCTTGCTCCCAACATTTAGTAATGTATACATAAGGGATTACTAGCCCCTTGCTCCCAACATTAAGTAATGTATACATAAGAAGGGATTACTAGCCCCTTGCTCCCAACATTTAGTGATGTATACATAAGGGATTACTAGCCCCTTGCTCCCAGCATTAAGTAATGTATACATAAGGGGTTACTAGCCCCTTGCTCCCAACATTTAGTAATGTATACATAAGGGATTACTAGCCCCTTGCTCCCAGCATTAAGTAATGTATACATAAGAAGGGGTTACTAGCCCCTTGCTCCCAACATTTAGTAATGTATACATAAGGGATTACTAGCCCCTTGCTCCCAGCATTAAGTAATGTATACATAAGAAGAGGTTACTAGCCCCTTTCTCCCAACATTTAGTAATGTATACATAAGGGGTTACTAGCCCCTTGCTCCCAGCATTAAGTAATGTATACATAAGAAGGGGTTACTAGCTCCTTGCTCCCAACATTTAGTAATGTATACATTAGGGGTTACTAGCCCCTTGCTCCCAGCATTAAGTAATGTATACATAAGAAGGGGTTACTAGCCCCTTGCTCCCAACATTTAGTAATGTATACATAAGGGATTACTAGCCCCTTGCTCCCAGCATTAAGTAATGTATACATAAGAAGAGGTTACTAGCCCCTTTCTCCCAACATTTAGTAATGTATACATAAGGGGTTACTAGCCCCTTGCTCCCAGCATTAAGTAATGTATACATAAGAAGGGGTTACTAGCTCCTTGCTCCCAACATTTAGTAATGTATACATTAGGGGTTACTAGCCCCTAGCTCCCAGCATTAAGTAATTTATACATAAGGGGTTACTAGCCCCTTGCTCCCAACATTTAGTAATGTATACATAAGGGATTACTAGCCCCTTGCTTCCAGCATTAAGTAATGTATACATAAGAAGGGGTTACTAGCCCCTTGCTCCCAACATTTAGTAATGTATACATAAGGGATTACTAGCCCCTTGCTCTCAGCATTAAGTAATGTATACATAAGAAGGGGTTACTAGCCCCTTGCTCCCAACATTTAGTAATGTATACATAAGGGGTTACTAGCCCCTTGCTCCCAGCAATTATAATTTGTACATCATTTACTATCAATGATGTTAAGGAAGATTTTTTACTTGTTAAAGTCGAAGTAGTGATTTTTTTTGTTACTTTCGATGGATACGCCTAACAGGTAGAAGGTTGGTAGACACCGACCATCCCGGGAGATACTACCCTCCTCTCAGATGAGTGAAAAATGGAAGCCTGTTATTTTTTTGGAATGTTCTTGTGTTCTGAAGTGGATGTGACTTGGGCCTCCCTAGCATGGGCCAGTAGGCCTACGGCAGTGCTCCTTTCTTATGTTGCTTTTATGAATACGTAAGATAACAGGTATATTTTGCACATCATTACTTAGTCATTATACACATTACTTCCATAAGTGCTTCCTAATGGTTCTCAATCCTGTATTTTTTATCCTTTCATCCTTACCTTTGATATACCTTTGATGAGTTTTGAGAGTCTTACTACTCTCGGAGCCCGGCCATGGGCCAGGCTCGTTTGGTGCTTGCCTGGTCAACTAGGCTGTTGCTGCTGGGGGCCTGCCCCACATATCTATCACAGCCTGGTTGATCTGGGAATATAATCTCCAGAACCAATATCTGGTTATACCTTGGGTAGCATGTTTAGTGCTTATGATTATAATTTGGGTAACATGTGCATTTTGTATCTATGGAAATCTTTAGCTCAAGATCTTTCACACACTCCGTGCGTCGTCAGAAGCTATGTAATGTTGCGAGAATAGCAACAGACAGTAAGGGGGGGGATTTTTTTCTGAGGCAAGGCGGGAGAGTGACACGGCCCGACGCTTTACACTTCTGCCTTGCCTCAAAAATAATTGTCCCCCTACTATCTGTTGCTAGCCTTGCAGCATTGCGTAACTCCTGACGACGCACGGAGAGTGCGAAAGATCCCGAGCTAAAGATTTCCATCCGCATGTGGCTTGTTCTGCATTTAAAATCACCTGTTGCAATTGTATTGCAATATGTATCTGTTAATGGTTTTGGGAACCGCCGCCCTCACGGCCCAGTCTCAGACCCGTCCTCATCACTTGGAAACCTAAGGTTACGGGAAATTCACCTTAATACCCTTGCGGGTTTAGCGCTTATTTAAGTCTGAGAGTACGAGTCATTCACAAAGTATCATCATTAATAAAATTATTTCTACAAGTACAAGATACAACGTATACAGACCATGGCTCACACCAGTGGCATACTTTATAGAAAGCCACAGGTTATGCTGAGTATTTCCCGCAAATTAGGTTAATTTTGAAAAGTAGGGGCATCACTGGTACACTAAGAGAAAACACAATAAGTGCCCGGGGCCCAAGACTGTTCAACAGCCTCCCACCAGCAATAAGGGGCATTACGGGAAGACCCCTGATTGTCTTCAAGAGGGAGCTGGACACATACCTAAAGACGGTGCCGGATGAGCCGGGCTGCGGTTGGATTGCGTGCGGCCAGCAGTAACTGCCTCGTTGATCAGACCCTGGTCCACCGGGAGGACTGGTCGTGGACCGGGCCGCGGGGGCGTTGATTACCGGAATGCCTTCCAGGCAGACTCCAGGTAGGATGCGACCCACGCCAGTCGACTAACACCCAGGTACCTACTTACTGATAGGTGAACAGGGACAGTAGGTGTCTTACGGAAACACGCCCAATGCTTCCGCCCGTACCGGGGATCGAACCACGGAAACTCAGTGTGTGAGCCGAGTGCGCTGCCAACCGAAATGTCGTCATGAAGCCTCTACTATGTGCGAGTTATTTGTGTATTGTTCCAGTCACGGTATTGTGCCTTTACATTCTTCAATGTATACACATTCACACCTTTGTAGACATAAGAGAGGTACCTCAGTGTATATACAGTTACTACTGTATATACGAAATACCTCAGTGTATAGTATATACACCAGAGATACTCAGTGTATAGTATATACACCAGAGATACTCGGTGTATATGCACGGAAGTTAGGCCAAGTACGCTGAAGGTGTTTGCCATTGGTCTTTCAAGAGGCAAAAAGATATAAATGTTGCTAATTCAAGGACTGTGAGAAAATGTCAGGAAGTAATGAGAAGTTACATTGTGGGGCCCCTGAAGGAAGGTTAATGGTGAGAGGTACGTTGTGGGGCCCCTGAAGGAAGGTTAGTGGTGAGAGGTACGTTGTGGGGCCCCTGAAGGAAGGTTAGTGGTGAGAGGTACATTGTGGGGCCCCTGAAGGAAGGTTAGTGGTGAGAGGTACGTTGTGGGGCCCCTGAAGGAAGGTTAGTGGTGAGAGGTACGTTGTGGGGCCCCGAGGAAGGCGTTCCCAGTATTTTAAATACATTAGTTGTATGCTGGCAATAAATGATCTCAGTTTCCATTCATTCTCTGGACGAAGCCGTCAACACTTCATTGTACATGAGAGAGCAAAAATACTCTGACTGGTGTCACCGTTAGCGTTATTTCACTTATTTAGAAAATTCTCGTTATACACCCTGTCATTTTTCTGACATTCGTGACACAAGTCTGGTAAAAATAATGCCCGGACTCAGATGATCTGGAATTTTAAAGACTCATGCCACGAAGGTCATAAAAATGACTGTTCCTTTAGTTTATCAGATGGTCCTTCTCAGCAGTTGCAACTTGGTCACCATTGAACAGGTCCAGAGCAGCTGGAACTTGTCACCATTGAACAGGTCCTGAGCAGCTGGAACTTGTCACCATTGAACAGGTCCTGAGCAGCTGGAACTTGTCACCATTGAACAGGTCCTGAGCAGCTGGAACTTGTCACCATTGAACAGGTCCTGAGCAGCTGGAACTTGTCACCATTGAACAGGTCCTTCTGAGCAGTTGGAATTTAATTACCATTGAACATAATGTTATTTTACATTTCAAAACACGTTTTTCGTGTTTTGAAATGTCCACAAGTGCTGATATGACGATGAGAAACGGTAAAGCTGCCAGGACTGTACCCTGGGGTGCTGAACACTTTACTAAGGCTAAAATTTGCTTTATTTACGACTAATCTTCGAGCTCCATTTTTTTAGAAAAATTAATATCGTTTCCGTTTTTTTTCTGTTAGCCTGTAAAATAAGGTTACTAGGTATATCACTCCACGATAACAGTTCTCATGATTTCGCGAAGTTCGTGCAGAGCACATCAGCAAGGACCCCCACTGGAAATACAAGGACCCCCATTGGAAATACAAGGACCCCCACTGGAAATACAAGGACCCCCACTGGAAATACAAGGACCCCCACTGGAAATACAAGGACCCCCACTGGAAATACAAGGACCCCACTGGAAATACAAGGACCCCTGGAATTACAAGGAACTCTACTGGAAATACAAGGACACCCACTGGTAATACAAGGACCTCCACTGGAAATACAAGGGGGCCCAATGGAAATAAGTCACTTTGTTTGACTTTGTGTTATTCTAGGTAATTTGCAATATGTAAGATAATTGTACTTTATGTGTACCTCTACCTAAATATACTTGCATTTTAAAAGTGATTGATAAGATCACGTAGTGGTGCGTGGAGCTGAGGTGGTGAAGCAGCACACAGCTGCACTCACTGATGGTGACAGCTGAGAATGTGACTTTCAACTGCACTCACTCACCCTTCAAGGGGAAGAGGATTGCCTGCGTGATGCTGAAGAGCTCTTGATCCTAGGAACTGGAGCTGTCCTCCCCTTGGGATGAAGCTAGAGTGCTTGTCATTTGTGACTTTTTTTAATTAGGTACACCAGTGTGCTGCTACACTATTCTGTATGATAGTTACACACCCACCCTACACTCATCACCCACCCTACACCAACACCCACATACTGCAAACTTGGTTCGTATAAATACATCTTGTATATTACTGGCACCAGCAAGAGAAAGGTAAAGTGGAAATCAGTTTTCTTCCGTGGCATACAGAGTGTAGTAGGATACAGACAGGATGTCAGCACAGCATATCTGTGGGACATGTAAAAAAATCCTTGGAAGGAAATCCAGAATCACATGCAACCTATGCTCTTCCAAACACCATATCTCTTGTACTAGACTAAATACAGCCTCAAAAAATGACCTCAAACTAGCAAGGTGCTTCTGGTTGTGCAATAAAGATGTAGAACTTTGGGCAGGTATCAGAAAGGTACTAAGGAGAGTAATAAATGATAAAAATAATCAAGAAAACAAGGATGACCTCTTGGATAGTCTACCAAAAATATATAAAACATGGGAGCAAGAGATAGTGTATCAAAAAATGCAGAATGTCCATACCACAACAGATGACTCGAAACTATCTAGTCACCCACATGGTGCTAAGCCAGACCCATCCCCCAGTCATAGCACTAATACCCACAGTGCTGGTGCTGGCCCAGGCTCCCCCAGTCATAGCACTAATACCCACAGTGCTGGTCCTGGCCCAGGCTCCCCCAGTCATAGCACTAATACCCACAGTGCTGGTGCTGGCCCAGGCTCCCCCAGTCATAGCACTAATACCCACAGTGCTGGTGCTGGCCCAGGCTCCCCCAGCCATAGCACTAATACCCACAGTGCTGGTGCTGGCCCAGGCCCAGCCGCTGACCCAGCCCCAGCCCCAGCCCCTAGCCCCAGTGCTGACCCAGACCCAGCCCCCAGCCTTACTGCCAGCCCAGACTCTCCTAGGGACACTACCAAAACCACCACAAAAACAGTAAATATACAACCATCTAAAACCGTAAATATACAACCATCATTGCACAAGACCGTGGCCCACAGTACAGATGTTGGAGGAGTCTCCTCCTTCTTCCTCTACTGGGGAAAGTAGATGGAATCCAGGACGGGGTGGCCCTGGCTTGGATACTGAGGATTATAGTGCAGTCCCAGAACCTGCAGAAATTGACAACACACCTCCCAACAATTCTCAACCAAAGGTGAATTTGTGCAAATATTATGCTTGGGGCATCTGTAAGCATGGAATAACAGGGGAAAAAATGGGACATGCAACTTTGACCATCCCAAAAAATGTAGCGACCTCCTGTCTAAAGGAGTGTGTCGTTCTTCTTCCTGTACTTTCTTTCACCCAAAAATGTGCCACTCCTCGGTCCTCCAGAAGCAGTGTTACAACATCGAGTGCCCTGCATACCATCTAAAAGGGACCAGGAGGCACAGACCCCACAAGACAAACAATAGTAGCTACGACAACCCAACTCCAGGTGATTTTTTAGTGGCAGGAAACGAAAAAAGAAAATGGAAGGAAATAGCAAAAATAGTCCACCACCTTGGAGCCTTGTTGGACTGGAGGCGCAGCCAGTGGCCACCCATGGCCCTCCAGAATTACAACTACTGATGCCAATAACAAAATCCCCCCAACAAACACAGAATACAACCTCGTTCATATTTGCTAATATACAGGGCCTTAAGCCATCCACCAACAACAAAATACCTTTTATCAGTGGACTTCTAGAGGAGTCTAATGCAATGTTTGCAGCCTTCACAGAGACTCACACAAAAGATCACTTTGACAGTGAAATATGGATAAGTGGTTACAACCTTTTTAGATGCGACAGAAAAAACAGGCAACAAGGGGGGGGGTTGGCCTGTATGTCAAAGAGTCCCTTATCTGCACTGAGTTGCTGAACACCACAAATGAGGTAGTTGAAGTTCTATCAATAAAGATCGAGAACCAAAACCTAGTCATTGTGGTTGTATACAAGCCACCAGATGCAACCTCACAACAGTTCAAGGAACAGCTACTGAAAATTGATTACTGTTTGGAAAACCTTCCAGCTCCATCCCCAAGCATCTTACTGCTTGGTGATTTCAACCTAAGGCATACAAAATGGAAGAATGTAGCAAATAATGTTATAGCTGAAACAATCCCCGGAGGTAGCGCAGATGAAAGGTCACACACACATGAGCTACTAAGTCTCTGCGAAAAACACACCTTAAGCCAGCAGATAGTGGAGCCAACAAGACTAGAAAACACACTTGACCTTATCTTCACAAATAATGAGGACCTGATAAGAGACATAAGAATATCAAAAACAACTAATTCCGATCACAACCTAATTGAAGTCCAGACGTACATGCATAGGGGTCCTGATCAGCAGAATGCATGTACCTGTGAAGGTGTCTTCACAAAATACAACTTCAACAACAAGAACATCAACTGGGACCAGGTAAACCATGTCCTAAACAAAACATGTTGGGAAGATGTCTTAAATGACATGGATCCAAACCAGTGCCTTGAAAGGATCAACTTCCTGGTAGCCGAAGCATGTTCTAGGCATATTCCCCTAAGAAAGAAGAAGAGCAGGAGTAAACTGGAGAGAAAAAGACGCTCCCTCTACAGAAGACGACGAAGAGTCACTGAGCTCCTCAGGAGTGCTAGAACATCTGATACACGAAAGGAGGCGCTGACCAGGGAAGTGGAAACTATCGAACTTAAGCTAAATGACTCTTACAGGAACCAGGAGAGGCAGGAGGAGCTTAAAGCTATTAGTGAAATTGAAAGAAATTCAAAATATTTCTTTTCATATGCCAAAAACAAGGCAAATACCACATCTAGTATCGGGCCCTTACTCAGACAGGATGGGACTTACACAGATGACAACAAGGAAATGAGTGAAATATTGAAATCCCAGTACGACTCTGTGTTTAGTGAACCACTAATCGGTCTGAGGATCGACGACCCAAATGATTTCTTCATGAATGAGCCTCAAAACTCCATAAATGTATGCCAGATTTCCGACATTACCCTAACTCCGATAGATTTCGAAAAAGCCATTGACAACATGCCTATGCACTCAGCCCCGGGCCCAGACTCGTGGAACTCTGTTTTCATTAAGAACTGCAAGAAACCCCTCTTGCGTGCCCTAAGTACACTATGGAGGAGGAGCTTGGACATGGGTGAAATTCCACAGTCACTTAAAACAACGGATATAGCCCCACTCCATAAAGGTGGCAGCAAAGCATTAGCTAAGAACTATAGACCAATAGCTCTGACGTCCCACATCATAAAAATCTTTGAAAGAGTGCTAAGAAGCATGATTGCAAATCACCTGGATTCCCAAAATCTGCACAATCCAGGGCAACATGGGTTCAGGGCAGGTCGCTCCTGCCTCTCACAACTACTGGATCACTATGACATGGCCTTGGATGCACTGGAAGAAAATCAGAATGCAGATGTAATATACACAGACTTTGCAAAAGCATTTGACAAATGCGATCATGGCGTAATAGCCCATAAAATACGTTCTAAAGGAATAACTGGGAAAGTGGGGAGATGGATCTTCAACTTCCTAACAAATCGAACACAAAGAGTAGTGGTCAACAGAGTTAAATCGGAGGCTGCCATAGTGAAGAGCTCTGTTCCACAAGGCACAGTACTCGCCCCCATCTTATTCCTTATCCTCATATCAGACATAAACAGAGATATACACCACAGCACCGTATCATCCTTTGCGGATGATACTAGGATCTGCATGAGGCTGTCATCTGCTGAGGACGCGGTTAATCTCCAAGAAGATATAAACAAAGTTTTCTAATGGGCAACGGTAAACAATATGATGTTCAATGAGGACAAATTTCAACTACTCCGTTATGGAAAACTGGAGGAGATAATAACTAGAACAGAGTATACTACTGACTCCGGCCATACAATAGAGCGGAAAACTAATGTAAGGGACCTGGGAGTAGTAATGTCTGAGGATCTCACTTTCAATGATCACAACAGTGCCACGATCGCACGTGCAAAGAAAATGATAGGATGGATAATGAGAACTTTCAAAACGAGAGATGCCAAGCCCATGATGATCCTTTTCAAATCACTTGTTCTCTCTAGGCTGGAATACTGCTGTACATTAACATCTCCATTCAAAGCAGGTGAAATCGCAGATCTAGAGAGTGTACAGAGATCCTTTACTGCACGTATAAGTTCTGTCAAGCACCTTAACTACTGGGAACGCTTGGAAGCACTTGACTTGTACTCGTTGGAATGCAGGAGGGAGAGATATATCATAATATACACTTGGAAAATCTTGGAAGGAATGGTCCCAAATCTGCACACACAAATCACTCCCTACGAAAGTAAAAGACTGGGCAGGCGATGCAAAATGCCCCCAATAAAAAGTAGGGGCGCCATTGGTACACTAAGGGAAAACACCATAAGTGTCCGGGGCCCAAAACTGTTTAACAGCCTCCCATCAAGCATTAGGGGAATTGCCAATAAACCCCTGACTGCCTTCAAGAGAGAGCTGGACAGATACCTAAAGTCAGTGCCGGATCAGCCGGGCTCTGGCTCGTACGTTGGACTGCGTGCGGCCAGCAGTAACAGCTTAGTTGATCAGGCCCTGATCCATTGGGAGGCCTGGTCATGGACCGGGCCGCGGGGGCGTTGATCCCCGGAATAACCTCCAGGTAACCAGCAGTGTGTTACAACACTATTCTGTATGATAGTTACATTGTGGGAACACCAGCAGTGTGTTACAACACTATTCTGTATGATAGTTACATTGTGGGAACACCAGCAGTGTGTTACAACACTATTCTGTATGATTGTTTCATTGTGGGAACACCAGCAGTGTGTTACAACACTATTCTGTATGATAATTACATTGTGGGAACACAAGAAAGGCATGATTCCCCTCATTCCCATCACAAGGTTGGGCTACCTTCATGAACTGGAGCTGAAGACTTCAATAGCATGATGAACGTGCACTGCCACCAGGAAGGGGGCCCTTCAGCTCCCCAAAATTCCCTCAGCCCCCAAAACCCCCCTCCAATAAAAATAGCAATAATAACACTGCTTCAAGGTAAGTTTTCTAGCCCCCTTACCCTCTCAAGCAGCTAGTTTCATCTAAGTCCCCAGAATAGAAATTCTGGTCCCTACCCCCTATCCGAGCGTATAGTATGACATTTGGTGATATTATTATTATTATTATTTCAGCATGGTACAGTGCTTGTACAGAGATGGGTGACAGCTATGC
Source organism: Cherax quadricarinatus (assembly GCF_038502225.1). Lineage (NCBI taxonomy): Eukaryota > Metazoa > Arthropoda > Malacostraca > Decapoda > Parastacidae > Cherax > Cherax quadricarinatus. The sequence goes on from NC_091378.1 coordinate 3,184,764, forward strand.
ATGCAGAAAGACCATTGTTATGCAGTGCATTTCGGGTATGGTCGCTGGTGTGTGGGCTTGTGACGATGGGATGGGTGGTGTTGGTGGGATGACAGTGGTGTGGGCTTATGACGGTAGGGGTTTAGACTTGTGACGAATGGTGTGGGCTTGTGACGGTGTGGGTGGGGTGACAATGGTGTGGGCTTGTGACGGCAGGGGTGTGGGTCTCACACTTTAGGCAGAACCTCAGCAGCAGCTTCCGGGCGAGCGTGGGAATGGTAGTTCCCACTTTTCCCCACGCCCTCCCGCACGCCCACGCCCACACACACACATGCAAGGTCCCCTAACATACTTGAAAATTGAATTAGTCTGTGCCCCGAAAATAATATAATGTTTAGTGGATGATATTGGAGAATTACTAAAATAAGTGACTTTGGATCACTGTAGAAACCAGACCATACAAGGCTATGGTGAGAGTCTAGCAGACTAAAAATGAATATAGACGAATAAGAGGGGAAAAAACGAAAGAGGAATAGTAAACAAGAGAAAGGTAAAAGGACACAAGTGCAACTAATGTGACATTTTATTGTGGCAACGTTTCGCTCTCCAGGAGCCTTGTCAGAGCGAAACGTTGCCACAATAAAATGTCACATTAGTTGCACTTGTGTCCTCTTACCTAACATTGACGGTAATTCTACCAATATTAATACAAGAGAAAGATAGAATCGGATATTTTATTCATATTTTGTACAAAATTATGTGTTAATGAGGAAATAGGAAGACTGATGGGTTTGTTTTTCTTATATTGGCAGACTGTGCGCTCTCTTGCACTTGTCTGCCAAGTTACCTTCATTTAGTTAATTTGTAAACAATTTACGAAGTGGGTAGCTTATTTCTTTTACACATTTTTTTTTTTAAATCGAGGACCCTTTTGGAAATAAGTCACTTTCTGATTTTTTTTTTTGGGGGGGGGGTTATCCTGGGTAATTTACACATGTTATTATTAACAAACTGCGGCTAGTCGGGGGTTGAACCCGGGTTCGATCCCCGGCTAGTTGCAGTTTAATTGCTTAAAACCACTTATTCGTGGATGCATTAGTGTGTGTTGCTATGTAAAAATGGCGAACAAGCGATACAGCATGCAAAACAACCACAAGATGAGTTGATAGCTCTAGGCCTTTCGTGGTGCAATCACGTCGTCAAGAGCCTGCAGTGTTGCATAAATTAATAGGAAGTCCAAGTAGTCATTCAGATTTACCTGTCACCTTACGTGTCCAGATTTACCTGTCACCTTACGTGTCCAGATTTACCTGTCACCTTACGTGTCCAGATTTACCTGTCACCTTACGTGTCCAGATTTACCTGTCACCTTACGTGTCCAGATTTACCTGTCACCTTACGTGTCCAGATTTACCTGTCACCTTACGTGTCCAGATTTACCTGTCACCTTACGTGTCCAGATTTACCTGTCACCTTACGTGTCCAGATTTACCTGTCACCTTACGTGTCCAGATTTACCTGTCACCTTACGTGTCCAGATTTACCTGTCACCTTACGTGTCCAGATTTACCTGTCACCTTACGTGTCCAGATTTACCTATCACGTTACGTGTTCAGACTCGCCTGTCACCTTACGTGTTAATGAGGCAGAAAGTAGAGATAAGCAATCCTGCCAGAGTGCAAAACATTTAACAGGTTTCCATTTCACACTCACTTGACAGGAGGAGGGTCCAGAATGTTTGTCGATTAGCGAACGAGTATCGAGCCTCAAGCACCGGAGCTGTATTACCCACACGGGTTTACCCACGTGTTAAGACTGTGAATTGTACTGCATTCCATAAGTAGTGTTCCACTTGTGTGGATCATTCAGCGCTAGAGGGATCGGAGGATCAAGCCTTCATCCACGGCTGGCTTTGTGTCCATTGTAAACACGGGTACTTGGTATCCTTTCTCTCTCTCTCTCTCTCTCTCTCTCTCTCTCTCTCTCTCTCTCTCTCTCTCTCTCTCTCTCTCTCTCTCTCTCTCTCTCTCTCTCTCTCTCTTTCTCTCGCAGTAGCTCTGCGCCTTGCTGCCCCAATTCACACAGAATATACGTGTATTTGCGGCGAAGCGCAAGCAGACCAATACGGTCTACATGGTCTTACCTGTTCCAAAACCAAGGGCTGGCATGCAAGACACAATGAGGTCAACGACATCATAAAGAGAACCCTTGCTACAGCTGGATGCCCAGCCGAGAGGGAGCCCCGATCACTAGCAGCCAACAATATTCATAACCCAGCAAACCGCCCCGACTGGATCACCATCTATCCTTGGAAGAATGGCAAGCTCTTAGCATGGGACTATACCTGTGTGTCCACACTGGCTGACACCTATATCCATCACAGTGTCGGGCAACAGGGAGGAGCTGCTGACCACAGGGAGGAGTACAAGATCAGCAAGTACAGGGACATAAGCCAACAGTATCAGTTTGTCCCAGTGGAATCAGAGACCTTGGGATCATGGGGGAAAAATGCCACACGTTTCCTTAAAGAATTTGGTTCCAGACTCATCGACACCACCAGGGACCTAAGGGCAGCCACTTTCATGTTCCAGCGCCTCAGCGTAGCCATCCAAAGGGGAAATGCTTGCTGCACACTTGGCTTGCGTCCGGCTTCGGAGGAGCTGGAGGAAATTCATGATCTCTAATACATTGTACCATTGTATTCATGTTTGTGTTTTTCTGTAAATGTTTATTAATAAATGTTCACATAGAATATAAAATATAGGGGGTGGTAGGAGAAAATATTCAAAGAGCTCCGGGGAGAACCTTGAGTTTTCCCTGAGGTACGTTTATTGTCTTCTCTGAGGATGAGGGTCCCCATTCCAGCTATAGAGGTGGTACTTCTGTGTGTGTGTGTGTGTGTGTGTGTGTATATATATATATATATATATATATATATATATATATATATATATATATATATATATATATATATATATATATTATTTAACACTTCGGCCGTCACCCACCAAGGCAGGGTGGCCCAAAAAAGAAAAACTTTCACCATCATTCACTCCATCACTGTCTTGCCAGAGGCGTGCTTTACACTACAGTTATAAAACTGCAACATTAACACCTGTCCAGAGTGCTGGCACTGTACTTCCCATCTCCAGGACTCAAGTCCGGCCTGCCTGTTTCCCTGAATCCCTTCATAAACATTACCTTGCTCACACTCCAACAGCACGTCAAGTCCTAAAAACCATTTGTTTCCATTCGCTCCTAATACGCTCACGCATGCTTGCTGGAAGTTCAAGCCCCCTCCCACATGGAAATATAAACACACATGCAGTATAATTTGATCCTTTATTGACAACGTTTCGCCCACACAGTGGACTTTTTCAAGTCACAAACAGATCTACCTGGGGTGGAAGGTACGTGAGTATTTCAGAACACCAATACGCAAGCAGGTCTGACGATACAAGGAATGCCTGTGTACAACACCGTAATTCACACAACCACTTAATAAACTACAGAAACTCAAGACTTATCGCCACAGAAGACAACACTCAATACCGAAGAATCCTGGAATCATCGCTTATCTCTATATCCGACAACTTCAACCAGAATAATGGCTTCTATAACATAGCTGAACCACTTGCCAAGAAACTTCTTCATCGCTATCCCACATAAGAACATAGGAATGAAAAAACACTGCAGAAGGTCTGCTCACAAACTTATCCAATCTCCCTTCCAAGCTACCCATGATTTTAGACTCTATAACCCCACTCGGTACATCATCAGATGTAGCATTCTGCACCTGACCTCAACATACTGAACCTGACTATAAATACTCACGTACCTTCCACCCCAGGTAGATCTGTTTGTGACTTGAAAAAGCCCACTGTGTGGGCGAAACGTTGTCAATAAAGGATCGCATTATACTGCATGTGTTTATATTTCCATTGTGTCGGTATTTTATACCATTTATTTCCCCTCGCACATAAAACCTCCTTTACCCCCACCCTCCAACCTTTCCTAGGCCGACCCCTACCCCGCCTTCCTGCCACTGCAGATTTATACACTCTCGAAGTCATTCTGTTTTGTTCCATCCTCTACATGTCCAAACCACCTCACACACACAACCACCCCTCCTCAGCTCTCTGGATAATAGTTTTGGTAATCCCGCACCTCCTCCTAATTTCCAAACTACGAATTCTCTGCATTGTATTCACACCACACATTGCCTTCAGACTGGGATGATGGAGTAGCTTAACATAGCCTAGTACGCTTACTGTAGCCCTACTACTGACTCTTGCTAGGCAGATCCTACACTAAAAATATGCTCTTTATTCCTTTTTTTTATTTTTTTCATTTTACACCTCTGTTGTATTTCCCCTGATCTTCTGTCAGCCTGCTATCACAGGTAAGGTTTCTGATACTGTTGATCCACTTTGTTATCATTCTTCTCGGTAACATCCTTTGTATTATCGTTCGTGTCATTCCTTGTTTTTGTGTATTACCCTATGTATCATCCTGTTTCATCCTTCTCTGTTCATGTTTATAATATTTTTCTGTCTCTAAATTGCTAATTTCATACACCTCTCCGTTAGATGAGGCAAAGGACGCTGCTAGATTGTGAATAGTAGTGTATTCGTAGTATAGTAGTATATAGTAGTAGTAGTAGTGGTAATAGTAGTAGTAGTAATAGTGGTATAGTAGTCGTAGCAGTAGTATAGCAATAGTATTAAAATCGTAGTAGTAATATTGGTAGTGGTGGTAGTAATAATGTTAATAGAATCAATAGCGTTAGGAACAGCAACATTAATAGTGGTGGTGGTGGTCTTAGCAGCATCAGTAGTAACAATAGCGGTGGTGGAGCAGTAGCAGTGGTGGTACTTGTAGTGAGGTGAGCAGTTATCTCAGCAGGAAGTACCAGCAGTATTCACTGCCATTTATCAAAGGAGACTTTGACAGACTTCCAAGAAAGTCTTTCACAGTTTCCTCTCCTGCATTGTGTTACTCTTGTGTGATAGCTCACTCATACTGGAGGGAGAGAGAGAGAGAGAGAGAACCGGATACCTGTTATTTAGGGAGGTGCCAGCCACCACCCACATCGTAAGCCCCCCATCCCCCCTACACACACACACACACACACACATGCATAGGTACATTACAAACATCTTGGCAGTACATACATTACATAGTACAAATATATTACACACACACACATACACAGTTTCAAGAGTATATATGATGGGGTTCGTACACCAGGATTGCCAGTCAAACTACCTTAAAAACCAAATTAGAAACCGAAACTCGAACTTTTCAAACACAAATAGGAGCTCACGTGTACTTACCTAATAGTGTTTACGAGGAGTCAAACCATAGGACTAGCCTCGCTTCACCTTTTTTTTTAACCACTTTTACGTATAGTGACGTATTTATCCACAAATATATTTAAAAAACCGCGCGCAACATGTCTGGAAGCGAGGTAGCTTGGTGAAAATAAATAACGTTAAAATCTGGCAAGACAGCAATGGAGTGAATGATGATGGAAGTGTTTCTTCTTTTTCGGGCCACCCTGCCTCTGTGGGAAACGTCCGATGTGTTAAAAAAATGTATGTTTTTTATGCGTAGTGTGAGGACGGACGTGTTGTCCTCTTGATCACTGTCTTGATCCAAGGAATTAGAGCTACTATCCCATTCCTCGGATCAGAGATGTTTTTTTTTATCCCATTTCTCGGGTGCTGTAAGGGAGCACTGTATCAACATCCGTGAGCACAATACGAGAACACTGTATCAACATCCGTGGTTCCAGATTATTCAACATCTTACCAGAAGATATCAGAAACACTGCTGGAACAAGTGTAGAAATCTTCAAAAAGAAACTGTACAAATACCTTCACCAGGTGCCAGATCAACCAGACTGTGATGGTTGTTGGGGCAGCGGGCCTCCAGCAGCAACAGATTGGTTGACCAGGCTAGCACAAGACGATCCTGATCCATGGCCAGGCTCCGGGAGTTGTAAGACTCATCAAAGGTATGTACCGTGTGGGCGTAGGCGTGTACATGCGGGTGGGCGTTTGTACATCCTCTGATGTGTGGGTGTGGACATCCTGTGGTGTGGGCGTGTGTACATCCGATGATGTGGACGTATACACCCTGTTGTGTGTATTCATGTGTACACCCTATGGTGTGGGTGTGTATGCATCCTCTGATTTGTGGGCGTGGGTCTTTACATCCATTGGTTGTGCACATTCTATAGTGTGTGGGCGTGGGTGTGTACATCCTATGGAGTGTGGGCTTGGGTGTGTACATCCTATGGAGTGTGGGTGTGTACATACTGTGGAGTATGGGCGTGAGCATGTACATCCTGTGGAGTGTGGGCGTGGGTGTGTACATCCTGTGGAGTGTGGGCGTGAGCATGTACATCCTGTGGAGTGTGTGGGCGTGGGTGTGTACGTCCTATGGAGCGTGCGTGTGTACATCCTATGGAGCGTGGTGTGTACATCCTGTGGAGTGTGGGCGTGAGCATGTACCACCTATGGAGTGTGTGGGCGTGGGTGTGTACATCCTGTGGAGTGTGGGCGTGGGTGTGTACATCCTGTGGAGTGTGGACGTGAGCATGTACATCCTGTGGAGTGTGTGGGCGTGGGTGTGTACATCCTATGGAGTGGGCGTGGGTGTGTACATCCTATGAAGTGTGGGCGTGGGTGTGTACATCCTGTGGAGTGTATGGGCGTGGGTGTGCACATCCTGTGGAGTGTGGGCGTGGGTGTGCACATCCTGTGGAGTGTGGGCGTGGGTGTGTACATTCTGTGGAGTGTGGGCGTGGGTGTGTACATTCTGTGGGAACGCTTGGAAACACTTGTACTCGTTGGAACGCAGGAGGGAGAGATATATCATAATCTACACTTGGAAAATCTTGGAAGGAATGGTCCCAAATCTGCACACAGAAATCACTCCCTACGAAAGTAAAAGACTGGGCAGGCGATGCAAAATGCCCCCAATAAAAAGTAGGGGCGCCATTGGTACACTAAGGGAACACACAATAAGTGTCCGGGGCCCAAAACTGTTCAACAGCCTCCCATCAAGCATTAGGGGAATTGCCAATAAACCCCTGGCTGCCTTCAAGAGAGAGCTGGACAGATACCTAAAGTCAGTGCCGGATCAGCCGGGCTGTGGCTCGTACGTTGGACTGCGTGCGGCCAGCAGTAACAGCCTAGTTGATCAGGCCCTGATCCATCGGGAGGCCTGGTCATGGACCGGGCCGCGGGGGCGTTGATCCCCGGAATAACCTCCAGGTATGGGTATGTACATCCTGTGGAGTGTGGGCGTGGGTGTGTACATCCTGTGGAGTGTGGGCGTGGGTGTGTACATCCTGTGGAGTGTGGGCGTGGGTGTGTACATCCTGTGGAGCGTGGGCGTGGGTGTGTACATCCTGTGGAGCGTGGGCGTGCCCAGTTCTGTTTACAATAATACATAAACTCACAGAATGACACTGCCCTCTCTCTCTCTCTCTCTCTCTCTCTCTCTCTCTCTCTCTCTCTCTCTCTCTCTCTCTCTCTCTCTCTCTCTCTCTCTCTCTCTCTCTCTCTCTCTCTCTCTCTCTCCCGTACATCCCTTGCCCCCTGCAAGTGAGAATACCCTGGCACCATATGATATGTTACAGGGGTGGGCCAGCCAGCAGGGGCTGGTGTGTTACACAACCCCTACCCTTGTTCACGACCTGTTGAATGTACTTCCTCTGCTCTCTCTCTCTCTCTCTCTCTCTCTCTCTCTCTCTCTCTCTCTCTCTCTCTCTCTCTCTCTCTCTCTAATTGTGAGATACACAGAGCTCCCAGTGATCAAAACAAGACTTCCATTGAGTGAAACAAGGCTTCCAGTAAATGAAATAAGGCTTCCATTGAATGAAATAAGGCTTCCATTGAATGAAACAAGGCTTCCATTGAATGAAACACGGCTTCCATTGAAATAAGGCTTCCATTGAATGAAACAAGGCTTCCATTGAATGAAACAAGGCTTCCATTGAAATAAGGCTTCCATTGAATGAAACAAGGCTTCCATTGAATGAAATAAGGCTTCCATTGAATGAAACAAGGCTTCCATTGAAATAAGGCTTCCATTGAATGAAACAAGGCTTCCATTGGATGAAATAAGGCTTCCATTGAATGAAACAAGGCTTCCATTGAATGAAACAAGGCTTCCATTGAATGAAACAAGGCTTCCATTGAATGAAACAAGGCTTCCATTGAATGAAATAAGGCTTCCATTGAATGAAACAAGGCTTCCATTGAATGAAACAAGGCTTCCATTGAATGAAACAAGGCTTCCATTGAATGAAACAAGGCTTCCATTGAATGAAACAAGGCTTCCATTGAATGAAACAAGGCTTCCATTGAATGAAACAAGGCTTCCATTGAATGAAACAAGGCTTCCATTGAATGAAACAAGGCTTCCATTGAATGAAACAAGGCTTCCATTGAAATAAGGCTTCCATTGAATGAAACAAGGCTTCCATTGGATGAAATAAGGCTTCCATTGAATGAAACAAGGCTTCCATTGAAATAAGGCTTCCATTGAATGAAACAAGGCTTCCATTGAATGAAACAAGGCTTCCATTGAATGAAACAAGGCTTCCATTGAATGAAACATTGAATGAAACAAGGCTTCCATTGAATGAAACAAGGCTTCCATTGAATGAAACAAGGCTTCCATTGAATGAAACAAGGCTTCCATTGAATGAAACAAGGCTTCCATTGAATGAAACAAGGCTTCCATTGAATGAAACAAGGCTTCCATTGAATGAAACAAGGCTTCCATTGAATGAAACAAGGCTTCCATTGAATGAAGGCTTCCATTGAATGAAACATTGAATGAAACAAGGCTTCCATTGAATGAAACAAGGCTTCCATTGAATGAAACAAGGCTTCCATTGAATGAAACAAGGCTTCCATTGAATGAAACAAGGCTTCCATTGAATGAAACAAGGCTTCCATTGAGGAAAACAAGGTCTCTCATCCTGAGGCTGACCACCTCAAATCCTTTTTCTCCACGGTTCATGGACTGATTACATATCTTTATTTCATTTCTTCTGCTTCCTTTGTATTTGACTGAAGAAGCCTACTATGTAGGGCGAAACGTTTTCATCATTAAAGATACCCAATTATTGCACATGTGTCTTAGTCTTCACCTCTGTTGCTTACCACCACCTTCACTCAATCCCTATTCCCAGTCTTCATAGCTGTTATCCGCTATACCTGTTAGTGGTTCCCGGAACCACGGCTTCCGGCGTATGGTCTGACCAGTTATCTGTTAGTGGTTCAGGGGATTACCGTCCCCACGGGCCAGGCTAAGACCAGGCCTCAGACCAGACAAAAATACCTAAGTGGGTGTGGGTGGATGCGAGTTGAACCTGACTGGCTTGGTCCAGTATGTGACTAGGACCCGCCTAGCATAGGCCAGTAGGCCTATCTGGAGGGCATTCCGTGAATCAATGCCCCCGCGGCCCGGTCCATAACCAGGCCTCCTGGTGGATGAGGGCCTGGTCAACGAGGCTGTTACTGTTAGCTGCACATCGTCCAACGTACGACCCACAGCCCGGCTGATCTGACATTGACACTTGGTATCTGTCCAGCTCCCTCTTAACAACCAGGGGTCTATTGGTAATTCACCTTATGGTTGGTGGGAGGCTGTTGAACAGTCTTGGGCCCCGAACACTTAGTGTGTTTTCTCTTAGTGTACTAATGGTGCCCCTACTTTTCACTGGGGGTATGTTGCATCGCCTGCCATGTTTTTTGCTTTCGTAGGGAGTGATTTCTGTGTGCAGATTAGGGACCAGTATATATTATGATATCTCTCGCCTGCGCTCCAGTGAGTACAAGTCAGGTGCTTTCAGGCGTTCCCAGTAGTTAAGGTGTTTAATGGTGTTTGCCTGCTGCAGTGCTTCTTTTATCTTATGTTCAGACCAGGCCTCCTAAATTGGAAAGGAAATGTTTCGATTGAGACACATACAACAGTTAGGTATCTTTATTGAGAAATGTGTCGCCTACACAGTAGGCTTCTTCAAATACAAAGGGAGCAGTAGAAATGAAGATTATGTAATCAGTCCATCAACCTTGGAGAAAAAGTATTTAAGGTGGTCAGTCCCTCAGCCCGGGGTAGAATTCAGCTCTATGGTCTATGAACACCATGACTCAAGGTTGAGGGACTGATTACCTCATTCTCCTCCTGTTCTTCAAGATTCTCCTTTGTATGGACTGATGAAGCCACTGTGTGGCGAAACGTTTCCTCAATAAAGATACCCAAGAGTTGCACATGTGTCTAATTTATCAACATGTCGGTTCTCTGAACCATTCATCTACAAAGTCCTCTCCTCTCCTCTCCGCAACCCCCTTCCCAAACAGTCCCTACCTGTTGACCCCCACAACACCGAATGTGAGTCACAAAGCCGGGAAAAAAGACACGTACAGTTCAGGATATTTATTAAAGGACTGAAGAAGCCACTAGGGGGCGATACGTTTCCTTTAATACACAAATAACCTGCACATAGGAGGGAGAGTAGCTTTCCTTTAATAAATGGCCTAAACTTTACATGTCTTTTTCCACACGTTGTCGGTACCACCATACCATTTCTGAGAGTGTTGACCCGTGTTCTCACCTATATGTAGTTGCAGGGGTCGATTCACAGCTGTGTGCGCCCACACATGTATTGTGCGTGGAGGCGTGAAGCTGTGGGACATATGGAGATTCTGAGAGACATATAGGTATGCTGGGAGACGTATATAAATACTAGAAGACGTGTGGAGACACTGGGAGACGTATTAAGGTTTTACTCTACTTACTAACATTGTCAGCCATATTGAACATGAAGTCACACAGCCACGATGGTTACTACTACTAGTTGTAATCTAAGTCTCTACGATAGTGCTAAAGCAATTATGAACCTAAGGTTGTGAGGTAATCAGACATTCACAAAGGGTTTCTCTCACGTATTTAGGAACGAAATTAAGTAAAGACACGCCCACTTACTTGTAACTCAGCTCACAGTGGCCAAGAAATGTGTACCTATTTTTTACACAGGAGAATAAAAAAATCCCAGAAATCGATAATTTGACAGATCAAGACGAAAGTAAACTATACAAGATCAGAGTTAATACAGACATGGTCCTCAAACAAGAAATAAGTCACCAGGCCCTAACTACTTATTTTCAACAGTTGTAAAGGAATGTAGAGGAACTTAGTAAACTATTAGCGAGTCTTTTCCACAGATCACCACAAACGAGTATAGTGTCGGATGAATGGAAAATGGTATTGATACCTTTTTACAAATAGGGAGATAGGTCGTTAGCTTCAAACTGTAAATCAATAATCCCAAATCATTTAGCATGAAAGGGCCAATTTGAAAAAAACAAATTTAAAGAAAGGCCGCATATTTTTTTTGTTTTGTAATTTTTATGAATAACGACAATTTGTAATTGCTGACATTGCAGTGTGGAACCTACATAAGTGAATTCATAATTTTATGTGAGGGCCGCATCCATTTCCTTGAAGGACCACATGCGGCCCTTGGGCCACAGGTTGGTGATCCCTGCTATAGATCAATCGGCCTGGTTGATCAGGCCCTGATCCACCGGGAGGCCTGGAACACCCCACAGGTAGTTAGGTAAGACACATATGCAACAGTTAGACAACTTTATTCCGAAACGTTTCGCCTACACAGTAGGCTTCTTCAGTCGAATACAGAAAGTAGGCAGGAACAGTAGAGATGTGAAGACGATGTAATCAGTCCATCACCCTTGAAGTCGTAGAATTTGAGGTTGTCAGTCCCTCGGCCTGGAGAAGTTCAGTTCCATAGTCAGGAACTATCCATATCAGGAACTACAGGTAGGCTTCAGGTAGCCTAACTTCAGTCGCTGGAAAGTTGATGGAATCAGTAATTGCGAACGAAATTCGAAGCCACCTTGAAAAATATAAATATAAAATACAATAATATAAGTTGAAGATTGAGACACTTATGCAACATATGAGAATCTTTATTGAGGAAACGTTTCGCCACACAGTGGCTTCATCAGTCCAATACAAAGTAGAAAGGCGTAAGGAAAGGAGTTTGAGGTAATCAATCCCTCAGCCTGGAGTCGATGTGTTTCAGTCCATCAATCTTGTAGAATGTGCATCAAAGGGCCGTAGACGTGGCTTATATACTGTAGTATATATGTTGCATAAGTGTCTCAATCTTCAACTTGTCGGTTTTTCAAACCATTCATCACAATAATATAAATTGATACTTGAGTAAAATCCGGAAAAAAACTTAGCAGCCCTGGTCAGATGACCAAAAGCTCCAACTGCTGCTCATCATACGACTCAGATCCGCGTCAGGAAACACTTATCCTGTTTCCTGACAAATCTTACCTAACCTAACCCTGGTTGATGCAGCATAAAAGAGGGAGGCGTGGCCCTGGTGTTGCAGGTGTTGGCGCCCACTGGTATAAGGGCAGCGTGTTGAACAAGCAGGTAAGAGAGGCGGGTGGGTCACCCATGTCTTATGTACCGCTGAGGGAGTGTTGAGCGCCGCCCACACCTAGGTACTGGAGGAACGGGATAGGAAAGTTAGGATGGAGAGAAGGAAGGTGATGGGAAGTATAAGGGAGGAAAGGAAATAAAATGGGAGGAGATACGGAGAGAGAGAGGGGGGGGATGGTTGGACTATAGAGGAAAGAAAGGCATACTGGCCTACTGCAGTGTTCCTTCTTTATGTTATTATTATACATGGTATAAACCTTGATAATAAATACCGACAAGTTGGTTTAGAAAGACACGTAAGCAAACACTATAACATATTTATTAGAAAACGTTTTCTAATAAATATGTTATAGTGTTTGCTTACGTGTCTTTCTAAACCTTTATTATACATACCTGGAGGTTGTTTCGGGAGTCAACGCCCCCGCGGCCCAGTCCTTGACCAGGCCTCCCGGTGGATCAGTGCCTGATCAGCCAGGCTGTTACTGCTGGCCTCACGTTGTCCACATTAGTCTTCTGCTATATTAAGTTGTTTTATATGATAATCCCTTTATGTTTAAATTTACTCAACTTTTCAATAGCGAAATAACTGAAATTCTTCCTCATTGAAAATTATGTTATCTTGTGGTCCACTGGAAGAGTTGAATTATATCGCTTTGAAGACTTGCTATAACAATGATAACACACGAAAATCACTCACTACGAAAGCAAAAGACTTGGCAGACGATGCACCATCCCCCCAATGAAAAGCAGGGGTGTCACTAGCACGTTAAGAGACCATACAATAAGTGTCAGGGGCCCGAGACTGTTCAACTGCCTCCCAGCATACATAAGGGGGATTACCAACAGACCCCTGGCAGTTTTCAAGCTGGCACTGGACAAGCACCTAAAGTCAGTTCCGGATCAGCCGGGCTGTGGCTCGTACGTTGGTTTGCGTGCAGCCAGCAGCAACAGCCTGGTTGATCAGACTCTGATCCACCAGGAGGCCTGGTCACAGACCGGGCCGCGGGAGCGTTGACCCCCGGAACTCTCCAGGTAAACTCCAGGTAAACACTCTTCCGGTCACTCTAGGTGTGTCTGCTGTATAGGAAAGCACTGGTTTGGTAATAAGAGTTGTGGGTGAGTGGAACAAATTCTCAAGTACAGTTTTAGAGGCTAAAACGTTGCGTAGTTTTAAAAATAGGTTAGATAAATACGCGAGTGGGTGCGGGTGGGTGTGAGTTGAACTTGACTAGCTTGGGCTACTAGGTCAAATGCCGTGCTCCTTCCTTAAGTGAATGTGACCTGACCTGACTAGGTTAGGGCATTGGCTTGAGCCGGTAGGAGACTTGGACCTGCCTCGCATGGGCCAGTGGGCTTGCTGCAGTGTTCCTTCTTCCTTATGTTCTTATGACCCTTGTAGGATTATAGCTTAGTTATGTGTGTGTGAACATTAAAATGGTATAAAGTACCGACAGGTTGTTAGGTAAGACACATGTGCAACAGTTAGGTATCTTTATTTCGAAACGTTTCGCCTACACAGTAGACTTCTTCAGTCGAGTACAGAAAAGTTGATAGAAGCAGAAGAGACTTGAAGACGATGTAATCAATCCATCACCCTTGAAGTTTTAAGGTGGTCAGTCCCTCAGTCTGGAGAAGAGTATTAGTTATGTTGATAATGATCTCGGTCTCTCTAGGCTGGAATATTGCTATACTAGCAGCACCCTTCAAGGCAGGCCAAAATGCTCAGCTCGAAAATGTACAGAGAACTTTCCCAGCTTGTATAAACTCAATCACATGAAGCTCGTGTATTCTACATCTGCATTTTGTTTATCATGTAGTGCAGCCAAGACCATCTCGTAGGTGGAGTACAGTAGCAGCAAGAGGCGAACATCAAAATGGTATACAATACCGACAGGTTGGTAGGTAAGACACATGAAAGTTTAGACACAAGTGCAACATCTGGATATCTTTATTGTAGACGTTTCGCCATCCAGTGGTTTTATCAATACAGATTCTAGGACATAATTAGAAGACAGTAGAACTATGTACAGAAGATGAGGTAATCAGTCCCTCAGCCTTGGAGTTAGTGTTCACAGCATCGTGGTGGAGGAGAATCTGGAGCAAAGGCAAGAAGACTGACGGTTATATAGGCGTCAGTGGACAGGGACGTGTAGCAGACGAGGGCATAGTCACTGGTAGGCGGGATTCCCCAGTGGAAGTAGGTCCTTCCCAAAGAGATGGGTTAGTTGTAGCAGCCGTGAAGAAGGTCATGTAGATGTCCTCTGAACCAAGATTCCATGATGTTGCAACATCAAGTCTCTTCTGCTTCTATCAACTTTTCTGTACTCGACTGAAGAAGCCTACTGTGTAGGCGAAACGTTTCGAAATAAGATACCTAACTGTTGCATATGTGTCTTACCTACAACCTGTCGGTATTTTATACCATTTTAATGTTCAACATCATGGAACACTAACTCCAAGATGTGGAAAAAGACACTTATGTACAGTTCAGGACATTTATTAAAGGAAACGTTTCGCCACGAGTGGCTTCTTCAGTCCTAATACAGAGAAAACTGTTGTTGTTAAAGATTCGCCGGTATTTTCCCGGCCCGGGCCCTTCCAAGTGGTGGCCCGGCACTGGCTCCCTGTCTAGGGAGTGTCTGAGACCTAAGTCTCCCATGGGAGGAGGCACAAGTACCCCCCTCATCTTGTAAGGTACAAACTCGGGCTCTGGCACCAACCATGCCCTAGAAGGGCAATGCATGGTGTCGATCGTGCTAGCGCTGTGCTCTCCTGTGTGGAGTGTCGTGTGTTGGTGTTCATTTTCATTCATGTTGATTCGCAGGTCCTTCTGGCCCAGGTCTTCTCCAGATGGTGACCCAGCAGTGGCCCCCCGGGTGGGGGGTGACGATAATCATCTTTCTTCTTTCTTGGCCCTCCGGTTGGAGGATGTCGTCTTCTTCTATCTTGCGCTGACTTCCCCAAAGAGAAGCGCAGTCGGGCAGAGGCAGCAGTTACAGGGTTGATTGGAGCCACACCCCAGCTTTAGCGGACAGCAAAGTGCTGGGTGAATGGTCATGGATAGTCGTGCTAGACGAGGGTACCGTCTTCAAGGTCCCTATTCTGAAGCATCCTGAATTTCCTCTTTGAGGTGTACTTGACTTCCACAAGGTGTTGGGTGTTGGCAGTGAGTAGTCTGGTCATGTCTTCAGTGGTGTATGTAGCAGTTTGGTCGTAGGTATACTTGACTGTTCCGTCCTGGAGGTGATGATGGATTTCTGAAGACAGCATTGTGTTCTTATACTCCTTGGTTGTGTAGAAGTATACACCCTTCAGATATCGGACCCGTTGTGGTGCAGCAGTGTCAGTGACAGAGGCACCGTGAGGTGCATCCGCAGTGTCTTGTGTTTTTGCTTTCTTGGCTGGTGGCTGAACTGGTGAAGGCGAGATTTCCGACTGGTCAGTTGCTCTAGTGGCGGGAGTCAGGTGAGGTGATGTGTGGGTAGAGGTGGTAGTAGTGGTAGTAGTAGTAGTAATGGAACCAAGGAGGTGAGGCAAGAGAGGGACCTGCTGGCATCAAGTAACACCAGTTCCCAGGATGGGTAATATCCTCTTGCTTAGTAATTTTGAAATACTGTAACTACCGGATTTTTGCTTTATAGTGTTACTGACAGAAATTAGTGCGGTTTCAATGCATTTTCTCCGTCTTAAGTCGTCTTCTTTAATAACTAGTTTAGCTTCATTGAATTTCATGAGGTGTCCAACATCGTCTCTATGTTGAACACATGCGTTTTTGCGGTCATCATTTCTGCAAGCATTTTTGTGTTCTGCTATCCTAATGTCCAGAGTTCTGGCTGTTTCCCCTACATATACTTTGTCACACCCCCCACATGGTATAGTGTAGATTCCTGCACTTGTGCCAGAATCATGCTTGGGTTTTTGTATCAGGTTCCTAATAATAGTTGAAGAGCTGGTAGATATTTTAGCCAGTTTTCTGTCAAACATTTTTGAAACATTAGTGGCAACGTTGCTGACCGGTAAAACGATGTAACTTGGAGGCTTTTCTTCAATTTGATAGGTGTTGGTCTTGCTGAGGATACGTGTTGCACGTTTCCTGCAGTCACGTATGAAGTGTAGGGGAAAATGTAGTGAACTAAAAGAGTTGGTGATGTATGTACATTCTTCTTCGAGGAACTGCGGACTGGAAATTCTGTAGGCTCTCAGAAAGAAGCCAATAACTACCCCTCTTTTAGTTCTTGTGTCATGGTGAGAGAAGAAATGTAGATCATTCTTGTAGGTAGGCTTCCGGTAGACTTTAAAAGAAAGTTTGTTTTCCCCTGTGCGTAAGAGAACGTCGAGAAAAGGTAACTGGTTGTCCTTCTCCTCCTCTAGAGTAAATTTAATAGTAGGTTCCAGAGTGTTGATGGTGTTGAGGATGCCCTGTACGTCAAGATTTTTGGGTACAATGACCAAAATATCATCTACGTACCGCATCCAAGTAACTGAACGAGGGATGTTATTGAGGATCCTTCTTGATTCCAGGTCCTCCATATATAAATTGGCAAGAACTGCACTAAGGGGGGATCCCATGGCTAGTCCGAAGAGTTGTTTGTACTTCTTGTCCTCGAACCTAAAACAGTTATAACGAACACAAAGTTCGACAAGGCTCACAAAATCTTGGCGGGGTACAGGTAACTCTGTTGATAAATTAGACACATTTGCAACTCTTGGGTATCTTTATTGAGGAAACGTTTCGCCACACAGTGGCTTCATCAGTCCATACAAAGGAGAATCTTGAAGAACAGGAGGAGAATGAGGTAATCAGTCCCTCAACCTTGAGTCGATGTGGTCAGTCCATCAATCTTGAATAGATTGATGGACTGACCACATCGACTCAAGGTTGAGGGACTGATTACCTCATTCTCCTCCTGTTCTTCAAGATTCTCCTTTGTATGGACTGATGAAGCCACTGTGTGGCGAAACGTTTCCTCAATAAAGATACCCAAGAGTTGCAAATGTGTCTAATTTATCAACATGTCGGTTCTCTGAACCATTCATCTACAAACAGGTAACTCTGTATCATCTTTAATCACCCTGCGAAGAAGATCAATGGCTTGATCAACTGGGACATTGGTGAATAAGGCAGTCACGTCAAAACTTGCAAGCTTCTTATCACTCATGTCGAGATCCCTGATACGGTTAAGGAGGTCACCCGAATGCTTTAGATGAGCCTGACTGATTGTACCCAGGAGCTTTGACAAATATTTCGCCAAAACTCCTGCTAGACTGTGAGGGGCGCTGCCGATTCCAGATGTAATGGGTCTCATAGGCACATTTGGTTTGTGGGTCTTTGGTAAACCATAAAGTCTAGCTGACTTGGGGTTAGAACATAAGAACGAAGGAACACTGCAGAAGGCCTACTGGCCCATGCGAGGCAGGTCCAAGTCTCCTACCGGCTTAAGCCAATGCACCCAACCTAGTCAGGTCAGGTCACATTGACTTAAGGGAGGAACACGGCAACCGACCTGTTAGCACAAGCTATCAGGTCTAACTCACACCCACCCACATCTACTCATGTATTTATCCAACCTATTTTTAAAGCTACACAACGTTCTGGCCTCTATAACGGTACTTGGGAGTTTGTTCCACTCATCCACAACTCTATTACCAAACCAGTACTTTCCTATATCCTTCCTGAATCTGAATTTTTCCAACTTAAAACCATTGGTAGGGATGAGGCGCAAGAGCTTTTTACCTTCTTCTGATTTCCTGAGTATACTGCGTATACTGAGTATACTAACTCCAAGGCTGAGGGACTGATTACCTCATCTTCTGTATATAGTTCTACTGTCTTCTAATTATGTCCTAGAATCTGTATTGATAAAGCCACTGGATGGCGAAACGTCTACAATAAAGATATCCAGATGTTGCACTTGTGTCTAAACTTTTATAGTGTCGGTATTTTATACCTTTCTTGCACAGGTAAGACACATAGGCAACAGTTAGGCAACTTTATTCCGGAACGTTTCGCCTACACAGTAGACTTCTTCAGTCGAATACAGAAAGTAGGCTGACAACCTCAAAATTCTATGACTTCAAGGGTGAAGATTGAGACACTTATGCAGCATATGGGAATCTTTATTCAGGAAACGTTTCGCCACACAGTGGCTTCATCAGTCCAATACAAAGAGGAAGGCGTAAGGAGAGGAGGAGTATGAGGTAATCAGTCCCATTCTACAAGATTGATGGACTGAACACATCGACTCCAGGCTGAGGGACTGATTACCTCATACTCCTCCTCCCCTTACGCCTTCCTCTTTGTATTGGACTGATGAAGCCACTGTGTGGCGAAACGTTTCCTGAATAAAGATTCCCATATGCTGCATAAGTGTCTCAATCTTCAACTTGTCGGTTTTTCAAACCATTCATCACGACTTCAAGGGTGATGGACTGATTACATCGTCTTCACATCTCTACTGTTCCTGCCTACTTTCTGTATTCGACTGAAGAAGCCTACTGTGTAGGCGAAACGTTTCGGAATAAAGTTGTCTAACTGTTGCATATGTGTCTTACCTAACAACCTGTCGGTATTGTATACCATTTTGATGTTCATCTTGTCAGACACTGCAACACGTGGCATCTTGGTACAGAAAACACCTTGGACAAGCTTTTCAAGTGAGAAGGGTTGGATCTGAGAGGGACATGACCTCTCAGTTGCCTCTCACTACTACTACTACTACTACTACTACTACTACCCTGCACCTCTCCTTCCGACAGTATTTAAGTCTCCGCACTGTCGCTTGATCTTCAGATAGTTCCTGACTATGGAACTAAACTTCTCCAGGCCGAGGGACTGACAACCTCAAATTCTACGACTTTAAGGGTGATGGACTGATTACATCGTCTTCACATCTCTACTGTTCCTGCCTACTTTCTGTATTCGACTGAAGAAGCCTACTGTGTAGGCGAAACGTTTCGGAATAAAGTTGTCTAACTGTTGCATATGTGTCTTACCTAACAACCTGTCGGTATTGTATACCATTTTGATGTTCATCTTGTCAGACACTGCAACACGTGGCATCTTGGTACAGAAAACACCTTGGACAAGCTTTTCAAGTGAGAAGGGTTGGATCTGAGAGGGACATGACCTCTCAGTTGCCTCTCACTACTACTACTACTACTACTACTACCCTGCACCTCTCCTTCCGACAGTATTTAAGTCTCCGCACTGTCGCTTGATCTTCAGATAGTTCCTGACTATGGAACTAAACTTCTCCAGGCCGAGGGACTGACAACCTCAAATTCTACGACTTTAAGGGTGATGGACTGATTACATCGTCTTCACATCTCTACTGTTCCTGCCTACTTTCTGTATTCGACTGAAGAAGCCTACTGTGTAGGCGAAACGTTTCGGAATAAAGTTGTCTAATTGTTGCATATGTGTCTTACCTAACAACCTGTCGGTATTGTATACCATTTTGATGTTCATCTTGTCAGACACTGCAACACGTGGCATCTTGGTACAGAAAACACCTTGGACAAGCTTTTCAAGTGAGAAGGGTTGGATCTGAGAGGGACATGACCTCTCAGTTGCCTCTCACTACTACTACTTCTACTACTACTACTACCCTGCACCTCTCCTTCCGACAGTATTTAAGTCTCCGCACTGTCGCTTGATCTTCAGATAGTTCCTGACTATGGAACTAAACTTCTCCAGGCCGAGGGACTGACAACCTCAAATTCTACGACAAAGGGGGACAGCAGAGGGCAGCAAGGGACTAGCTCCCTTAAGGTTTACTATACTAATAGCAGAAGTGTTAGAAATAAGATAGATGAGCTAAGATTAATTGCAAGTGCAGGAAACATAGATATTATTGCTATAACAGAGACCTGGCTCAATCTGAAAGATAGAGAGATGCCCTCTGAATGTCACATACAAGGCTATAAATTATTCCACACTGACAGGGTCAACAGGAAAGGTGGTGGAGTAGCGATGTATGTCAGAGACAATTTAAATTGTTGTGTTAGACAAGATATTAAATTAGAAGCGTCAGCCACTGAATCTGTTTGGTTACAGCTTCTCGAGGGCCGAGAGAAACTAATTTTGGGTGTGATTTACAGGGCCCCAAATCTTGATAGGGAGTGCAGTAAACTTCTATGGGACGAAATTCGTAAGGCATCTACATACGAAAATGTTGTGCTAATGGGAGATTTCAACTATAGACAGATTGACTGGAGCAATTTGACAGGAAATTTAGAGTCGGGTGACTTTCTTGATACGATCCAGGATTGTTTTTTAAAACAGTTTGTGACAGAGCCAACTAGGGGAAATAACCTCCTTGACTTGGTTCTTGCCAGTAGGGAAACACTAATTAATAATCTTGAGGTTAATGATGAGCTTGGGGAGAGTGATCACAAATCACTCAGTTTTAATATATCATGGAATTCCCCTAATAATGGCAATCAAGTCTCCGTCCCTGACTTTCGCTTGGCTGATTTCATAGGACTGAAAAATTACTTAGGTGGGCTGAACTGGAATGACCTGACTAAGGGTCAGGTAGGTGGTGATGGTTGCCGATATGATGCTTTCCAGGGCATAGTTCTAGCTGCTCAGTCAAATTATGTTCCAAATAGGGAAATCAGATCAAACAAAAATGATCCTAAATGGATGAACAATAGATTAAAATATCTGATTGGTCAAAAGAGAGGCATATATAGGCAAATCAAAAGAGGAGAGGGGCAATTAAGAAATCGATATATTCAGTTAAAGAGAGAAATAAAAAAGGGAATTAGAAAAGCAAAAAGAGATTATGAGGTTAAAGTTGCAAAAGAATCGAAGACTAACCCAAAAGGATTCCTTCAGGTATACAGAAGTAAGATCAGGGACAAGATAGGCCCACTCAAAAGTTCCTCGGGTCAGCTCACTGACAGTGATAAGGAAATGTGTAGAATTTTTAACACATACTTCCTCTCAGTTTTTACACAGGAGGATACCAGCGATATTCCAGTAATGATAAATTATGTAGAACAGGACGATAATAAACTGTGCACTATTAGGGTCACAAGTGACATGGTCCTTAGGCAAATAGATAAATTAAAACCTAACAAATCCCCAGGCCCTGATGAACTGTATGCAAGGGTTCTAAAGGAATGTAAAGAGGAGCTTAGCACACCTTTGGCTAATCTTTTCAACATATCACTACAAACTGGCATGGTGCCAGATAAGTGGAAAATGGCAAATGTGATACCTATTTTCAAAACAGGTGACAGGTCCTTAGCTTCGAACTATAGACCAATAAGCCTAACCTCCATAGTGGGAAAATTTATGGAATCAATAATTGCCGAGGCAGTTCGTAGCCATCTTGAAAAGCATAAATTAATCAACGAATCTCAGCATGGTTTTACAAAGGGGCGTTCCTGCCTTACGAATTTATTAACTTTTTTCACTAAGGTATTTGAGGAGGTAGATCATGGTAATGAATATGATATTGTGTATATGGACTTCAGTAAGGCTTTTGACAGGGTCCCACATCAGAGACTATTGAGGAAAATTAAAGCACATGGAATAGGAGGAGAAATTTTTTCCTGGATAGAGGCATGGTTGACAAATAGGCAGCAGAGAGTTTGCATAAATGGGGAGAAATCAGAGTGGGGAAGCGTCACGAGCGGTGTTCCACAGGGGTCAGTGTTGGGCCCCCTGCTGTTCACAATCTACATAAACGACATAGATGAGGGCATAAAGAGCGACATCGGCAAGTTTGCCGATGACACCAAAATAGGCCGTCGAATTCATTCTGACGAGGACATTCGAGCACTCCAGGAAGATTTGAATAGACTGATGCAGTGGTCGGAGAAGTGGCAGATGCAGTTTAATATAGACAAATGCAAAGTTCTAAATGTTGGACAGGACAATAACCATGCCACATATAAACTAAATAATGTAGATCTTAATATTACGGATTGCGAAAAAGATTTAGGAGTTCTGGTTAGCAGTAATCTGAAACCAAGACAACAGTGCATAAGTGTTCGCAATAAAGCTAATAGAATCCTTGGCTTCATATCAAGAAGCATAAATAATAGGAGTCCTCAGGTTGTTCTTCAACTCTATACATCCTTGGTTAGGCCTCATTTAGATTATGCTGCACAGTTTTGGTCACCGTATTACAGAATGGATATAAATTCTCTGGAAAATGTACAAAGGAGGATGACAAAGATGATCCCATGTATCAGAAACCTTCCCTATGAGGATAGACTAAGGGCCCTGAAACTGCACTCTCTAGAAAGACGTAGAATTAGGGGGGATATGATTGAAGTGTATAAATGGAAGACAGGAATAAATAAAGGGGATGTAAATAGTGTGCTGAAAATATCTAGCCTAGACAGGACTCGCAGCAATGGTTTTAAGTTGGAAAAATTCAGATTCAGGAAGGATATAGGAAAGTACTGGTTTGGTAATAGAGTTGTGGATGAGTGGAACAAACTCCCAAGTACCGTTATAGAGGCCAGAACGTTGTGTAGCTTTAAAAATAGGTTGGATAAATACATGAGTAGATGTGGGTGGGTGTGAGTTAGACCTGATAGCTTGTGCTAACAGGTCGGTTGCCGTGTTCCTCCCTTAAGTCAATGTGACCTGACCTGACTAGGTTGGGTGCATTGGCTTAAGCCGGTAGGAGACTTGGACCTGCCTCGCATGGGCCAGTAGGCCTTCTGCAGTGTTCCTACATTCTTATGTTCTTATGTTCTTAAGGGTGATGGACTGATTACATCGTCTTCACATCTCTACTGTTCCTGCCTACTTTCTGTATTCGACTGAAGAAGCCTACTGTGTAGGCGAAACGTTTCGGAATAAAGTTGTCTAACTGTTGCATATGTGTCTTACCTAACAACCTGTCGGTATTGTATACCATTTTGATGTTTGCCTAACTGAGATTAAGACACATGTGTGATGAGTGGTTTGAAAAACCGACAAGTTGAAGATTGAGACACTTATGCAGCATATGGGAATCTTTATTCAGGAAACGTTTCGCCTACACAGTAGGCTTCTTCAGTCGAATACAGAAAGTAGGCAGGAACAGTAGAGAAGTGAAGACGATGTAATCAGTCCATCACCCACCCATCGCCACTGTGTGGCGAAACGTTTCCTGAATAAAGATTCCCATATGCTGCATAAGTGTCTCAATCTGCAAGACACATGTGCAACATCTGGGTATCTTTATTGTAGACGTTTCGCCATCCAGATACCCAGATGTTGCACATGTGTCTTAATCTCATCTTGTCGGTATTATATACCATTCGTACACAAGTTGCCTAACTGTTGCCTATGTGTCTTACCTACCAGCAGCAAGAGGCAGGGGCGACCTGGAGTTATACATGTATGGTATACAATACCGACAAGATGAAGAATTACACATGTGCAACATCTGGGAATCTTTACTTTAGATGTTTCGCCTTCCACGGCCTTTTATCAATACAAATTCAAGGACATAATTGGAAGACAGTTGAACTATATACAAAAAATGAGGTAATCAGTCCCTCAGACTTGGAGTTGAAGAGTGCAGCCATGGTCGTAAAGAGTCTGAAGATTCTTCTAGACTACTGTGCTCTTCACCAACTTCAAGTCTGAGGGACTGATTATCTCATCTTTTGTATCGAGTTCTACTGTCTTCCAATTATATCCTTGAGTTTGTATTGATATTGCCACTGGATGGCGAAACGTCTACAACATATATACCCAGATGTTGCACCTGTCTAATTCTTTACTACCACTATCTGGAGTACAGTAGTAGTGAGTGGCTGTCAACCCGTACCTCTTTAAAAAATTTAAAAGACTTTAATGCTGGACGTATGGCACTGCACTTTTTTCCTCCAGGACTCAAGTCTGGCTAACTTTTTTCCCCTGAATCCCTTCATAAATGTTACCTTGCTCACACTCCAACAGCATGTCAAATCAGAAAAAGTACTTGGATTGTTTTACTGCCATTTTTGTGGTAGTACTGGAATAATAGATATGGGAGTGTAAAATACACTTAGTAGAAGCAGGGTTACTTTGAACATTAAAATGTGTCTTACCTAACAACAGGGTTACTTTGGGCACAGTGAGAGAGCACTGTGTCAGCATGCGTGGTCCACCAATCTTCAACATGCTACCGGCAGATATTGGAAATATTGCTGGAACATAAGAACATAAGAAAGGAGGAACACTGCAGGAGGCCTGTTGGCCCATACTAGGCAGTTTTCGGGAGGAAACTGGATCACTACTTCCACCAAGTGGAACGGGAGTAAATTCTTGGGTGGCTTTGGGTAGAGGTCATTTTGCACTTGTGTCCTTTTACTTTACAAGGACCTGCCTTGTATGGGCCAGTAGGCCTTCTGCAGTGTTCCTCCATTCTTATGTTCTTAAGTGGCAGATCAACCAGGCTGTTGGATATGTGGGCTAGCGGGTCGCCGGCAGTAACAACCTGGTTTATTGTTAATAATAACAATAATATCTTCATTTCTACATGTACTTGTACAAGGTGGTATAAACCTTGGTAATAAATACCTTGTACAAGTTGGTTTAGAAAGACACGTAAACAAACACTATGACATATTTATTAGAAAACGTTTCGGTCCTGGGACCTTGATCATGTTAGAAGTGATCAAGGTCCCAGGACCGAAACGTTTTCTAATAAATATGTCATAGTGTTTGCTTACGTGTCTTTCTAAACCAACTTGTACAAGGTATACATATGTAAAGTAAAAGGACACAAGTGCAACTAATGTGACATTAGTTGCACTTGTGTCCTTTTACTTTACATATTGTCGGTAATTCTACCAACTTTATTACAAGGTATACATACCACAGCTGACATCAGTGACATACTACTATATAGAAAGCCCCTTGTTATGCAGAGCATTTCGGGCATTTAGGTCAGTTTTGTCCCAGGATGCGACCCACACTAGTCTAATAACACCCAGGTACCTATTTTACTGATGGGTAAACGGACGGCAGGTGTCTTATGGAAACACGTCCTAATGTTTTCTAGCTGTACCGGGGATTTGATCGCCAGTACACAGCCTGGTAGTGGTTAATGATAGGAGGAACTTCCTGGTTGAACAAGCCTGGCCCCGGGATGAGCCGCGAGAATGAGAAAACTCTAGAAACCGGTCACAGGTGACCCCTGTGAGGGGTGTGGTGGTGACAGTAAGAGGGGAGGGGTTTAAGGGGGTTCTGGCAAACGGTAAAGGAGGCTTGCCAGGTGCGCCACCACCCACTCACTGAATGAATGAAATTCCTTTCCCATGCCACAGCTACCCCCTCCTCCCCTTCCCCTCCTCCCTGCCCCGCCTCCCCTGCTCCCTCATTCCCTCCTCTCTCATTCTCTCCTTCATTCCCTCCCTCCTCCCTTCTCTCCAGCCTCTAGTCTGCTCCCCTCTCCTCCTCCTCCTCCTCCTCCTGAAATGCCCCACCTCCCTCCATTACTTCTTAGTCCACTTCCGCCGCCACTCCACCCTTCCCCTACTCCTGGTCGTCCCCCACCCCCCTTCTGTAGTAAAGACGCCACTTTTGCTTCCTTTCACCCTTGTTTTTCTCTCCCCCTCTCTCCCTCCCTTCTTCCTCCTTTCTTTCTCCAGGAGAATTAATGTTAACTAGAGGCTGGTATAGCTATCAACATGTAACTTTGATATTGTGTTGTAGACAGAGGGAGGTGCTAGTTGTCAAAGGCACTTGTCGATAGACACTTGGCCTGTGTGTGTACTCATTTGTACTCACCTATTTGTGGTTGCAGGGGTCGAGTCACAGCTCCTGGCCTCGCCTCTTCACTGATTGCTACTAGGTCCTCTCTCTCCCTGCCCCATGAGCTTTATCATACCTCGCCTTAAAACTATGTGTGGTTCCCGCCTCCACTACATCACTTTCTAGGCTATTCCACGGCCTGACTACTCTGTGACTGAAGAAATACTTCCTAACATCCCTTTGATTCATCTGAGTCTTCAACTTCCAATTGTGACCTCTTGTTTCTGTGTCCCATCTCTGGAACATCCCGTCTTTGTCCACCTTGTCTATTCCGGGCAGTATTTTATATGTCGTTATCATGTCTCCCCTGACCCTCCTGTCCTCCAGTGTCGTCAGGCCGATTTCCCTCAACCTTTCTTCGTAGGACAATCCCCTTAGCTCTGGGACTAGTCTTGTTGCAAACCTTTGTACTTTCTCTAATTTCTTGACGTGCTTGACCAGGTGTGGATTCCAAACTGGTGCTACATACTCCAGTATGGGCCTGACGTAAATGGTATACAGAGTCTTGAACGATTCCTTACTGAGGTATCGGAACGCTATCCGTAGGTTTGCCAGGCGCCCGTATGCTGCAGCAGTTATCTGCAAGATAACCACAGTGATGGAGAATGATGTTGTTCAGGGCCTTTCGTGTTGCAGAAAGCAACAGTTCTTTAGGAGCAGTGCAGTGAGGGAAATTGATAAGCATAGAGTTCCAGCAGGTGTGTCTTGGGGACACGGTCCCGACCGAACCGTTGTCAGCAGTCGAGGAACCAGAGTTTGATCCCAGGATATTTCTTGGCCCCCCTGGCTAAAGAACCCCAGTGAAAATTATCCTACATTGCTTGACTTTGTGTCTCATCCTCATAGTTACCCGGTGTCTACCTGGAGGGTGTTCGGGAGTCAATGCCCCCGCGGCCCAGTCCTTAACCAGGCCCCCCAGTGGAGCAGCCTGATCAACCAGGCTGTTACTGCTGGCCGCACGTACTTCAAAGTACGAACCACAGTCCGGCTGATCGGGTACTGACTCTAGGTATCTGTCCATCTCCCTCTCGAAGAGAGACACAGCTTCGTATCATTCTTTTGTGGACGTTACCAAAACAAGTGTGACAGTCGCCTCAGTAGAAGACTCAGAAATTGCCATATCAACAAAACCTTCCAGTGGGCAATGGAATATAACATGATATTCATCGGTGACTAATTCCATCTTCTCAGATATGGAAAGAATGAATAATTCAAAAAGAGAGCATGTTCATGTAGGTTTGCCAGGACGAGTCCTGTCCCGGGTCTTCTCTATGTGGTGACCCGGCAGTGGCTCCCGAAGGAGTGTCGGAGTTGGTACAAGTGCTGTACCGTTTACAGCCCTATGACTAAGGGCACGGTGAGTCTTCTTCAGGTCAAGTGGAGTGCCATTTAAAGCCCTATAATATCTTTATTTCTACAAGTACATGTACAAGGTATACAGTCCTTGTTGACATCAGTGACTTGCTACTATATAGAAAGCCGCTTGTTATGCAGAGCATTTCGGGCAAATTAGGTCAGTTTTGTCCCAGGATGCGACTCACACTAGTCAACTAACACCTAGGTACCCATTTTACTGATGGGGAACCTAGACATCCGGTGTAAGGAAACACGCCCAATGTTTCTACCCTCGCCGGAAATCGAACCCGGACACTTACCGTGTGAAGCGAGAGCTTTAGCCACGGGGCACCGGGGCGGGGGCAGCCCTACCAAATATGAGATCTGGGTACCAAAACACAGGACCTTCTCATAGAACAAACGGAACATGTAAAAGACTTTGAACATCTGACATTGTTATACCTATGCCTTTACAGAACACAAGACAAATGCCGCGAAGGTCAGAACAATGATTAGGGTACATAATAATAAACCTTAAAATAAGATAAATAATGTAGGTAACTGGCTCAGAGAACTGACAGGTTGATGAATTAGACATATTTGCAACACTTGGGTAGCTTTATTGTGGAATCGTTTCGCCCACCAGTGACTTCCATTCTTCTCTGCTGACCTGGGGAAGCCACTAGGTGGCGAAACGTTCCAAGTGTTGCACAAGTGTTTGATTTATGAAAATAAATGGTATAAAATACCGACACAATGGAAACATAAGCATTTATGCAGTTTAATGTGATCCACCCCAGGTAGATCTGTTTGACTTGAAAAAGCCCACTGTGTGGGCGAAACGTTGTCAATAAAGGATCACATTAAACTGCATAAGTGTTTATGTTTCCATTGTTTGATTTATCAAGTGAAGTAATGTCATTGATAACACTTATAAATCGCTTGTGCTCTAGTTTAGAATGTTGGCATGGGCGCCATGGGCACAATAAGAGACCACTGTGTCAACATCCGTGGTCCTAGACTAATCAACCTGCTACCAGCAAGTGTATAGAAGTTTAAAAACATAACTGAATTACCTCTGAGAAGTGCCAAATCTACCAGGCTATGATGATGGATATGTGAGCCAGTGGGCCACCAACAGCAACAGTCTCTGGTTGAACAATCAGTCGAAAGAAAAGCCTGGCCCCAGGCCGGGCTACCAGGGTTGAAAAAGCTCTGGAAACTGGTCGTAGGTATATCACAAATTATCTACAAGAGACGAGAAGATACTTGTAAAGTAAAAGGACACAAGTGCAACTAATGTGACATTGATAAAGCTCCTGGAGAGCGAAACGTTGCCACAAAATGTCACATTAGTTGCACTTGTGTCCTTTTACTTTACATATTGTTAGGTAAGACACATATGCAACAGTTAGGTATCTTTATTATGAAACGTTTCGCCTACACAGTAGGCTTCTTCAGTCGAGTACAGAAAAGTTGATAGAAGCAGAAGATACTTGAAGACGATGTAATCAGTCCATCACCCTTAAAGTTTTGAGGTGGTCAGTCCCTCAGTCTGGAGAAGAGCATTGTTCCATAGTATGAAACATATTGTTTCATACTATGGAACAATGCTCTTCTCCAGACTGAGGGACTGACCACCTCAAAACTTTAAGGGTGATGGACTGATTACATCGTCTTCAAGTATCTTCTGCTTCTATCAACTTTTCTGTACTCGACTGAAGAAGCCTACTGTGTAGGCGAAACGTTTCATAATAAAGATACCTAACTGTTGCATATGTGTCTTACCTAACAACCTGTCGGTATTTTATACCATTTTGATATACTTTACATATTGTCGGTATTTGTACCAACTTTATTACACGAGAAGATACTTGTCCCCGTGCCAGTCAGCCTACGACACTAGACAAATAAGTTGAATTTTCAAGAGGAAATGGAAAAATGTCTAGTCAGCCGGAGTTGTATGGGTCTGCGGAGCGATGAAACCATCTTGTTGAAAATGGTATAAAGCACCGACAAGTTGAAGATTAAGACATGTGCAACGGTGGGTATATTTATTGATGAAACGTTTCGCCTACACGGTAGGCTTCTTCAGTCAAATACAAAGGGAGCAGTAGTAATGAAATAAAGATTATGTAGTCAGTCCATCAACCTTGGAGAAAAAGTATTTAAGGTGGTGAGTCCCTCAGGCTGAGGGACTCACCACCTCAAATACTTTATCTCCAAGGTTGATGGACTGACTACATCTTCATTTCTACTGCTCCCTTTGTATTTGACTGAAGAAGTCTACTGTGTGGGCGAAACGTTTCATCAATAAAGATACCCAACTGTTGCACATGTGTCTTAATCTTCAACTTGTCAGTATTTTATACCATTTTCAAGAACCTAAGTGGGTGACCACGTGGACATAACCTCGCCCTTGGATGGGGAAAGGGGTGGAGTAGGTGAGGTGAGGTGAGGTGAGGAAAAGGGGGGGGGGGTTTCCTGTCCCACATGCTGGTATACTATATATACTTAAGACGTCCTTCAGGCGCAGCTCTAAATGAAAACGGATGCGGGTTAGTCTCTTGAAAGAGAAGGGGCGGAGTTAGTCCCCCCCTAGCTCCTCCACCCTCCATTCTCCCCTCCACTATCGCCACCTCCCCACCTTGCCCTCACTTCCTCCACCTCTCTCTCTCCCCACCCCCTATGCCCCCATCACCACTACCTCCTGGCTGGCTCCGTCTCAACCATGAAGTACCTTATTCATTCCTACTAGTATTTACATTAGCCGGGAAGGTGTGAACCAGAGCGAGCTACTTACGGTACATCTCTGGACTCTACAATTATGCACACTGCTTCAAGATTCTACAGCGTTTTGTATCTATCTAATACAACTAATTCAAGGATCCTTCAAAGGCACCAAGAAAAGGCAATGTGGCAACTGAGCCGCCTTACTCCAGCTAAACACGGCTTCGTTGTATCCAGATATTCATTCACAGGTTTATTGAGTGCAGTGTACGTGTGTGTACTCACCTATATGTGGTTGCAGGGGTCGACTTACAGCTCCTGGCCCCGCCTCTTCGCTAACCATTACTAGGTCCACTCTCCCTGCTCCAAGAGCTTGATTGTGTGTATATTATGTGGAGATCTGGTTGTGAGGTGTAAGCCAGTGTACGGGACGACAATCCTCCCTAACCACAGTCATGATACACCGAGTTAAATTGTTTTCACCTACCTGTCTTGCTTCAGTGGATACACTAGTGAGTGTAGCGTAGTAGTGAGTCGACCCGTGGAGACATTTACCGGTTTTAGAATTAAACGTGAAAGTTTACCTTGACTCGAATGCAAACAGGAGTTTACAGCTGTGTATGTTGTAGCCTGTGTTGGTTCTTAAGACTTGAGTCTCTTGCTAGTGTTACTGTACGATAGTGGTATTGAAAACTTGTGTATAGTGAGGGGAAAAACTGTAGTGTATGGTGAGGAGAAGATTAAAGTGGAAAGTAGGCAAGTGAAACATCACAGCTGGAGAGAGTGAATGGTGGGATTGTGTTGCTCAAGTCTGTGGTGGTGGGTGGTATTAACGTATTTCAACCCACCACCACCCACTTCCGCCCACTGTGGCAGTGGGTAGTGTAAAATCTATACCCACCATCTACTTTGGTCCACTGTGGCAGTGGGTGGTATAAAGTCGTCTACACCCACCACCACCCACTTCAGGCCACTGTGACAGTGGGTGGTGTAATGAAGAACCCAGAACCCACTTCCGTCGACGGGTATCCGGGTATTTCCGCTACTGCCAGTTAAGCACTTCCGGTGCTGTGTGAAGTCCGGCATTTGTGTTGGCTGGTTTGTTTTCCCAGTGGATGGTATTCTACCATC
Organism: Cherax quadricarinatus; assembly: GCF_038502225.1. NCBI lineage: Eukaryota > Metazoa > Arthropoda > Malacostraca > Decapoda > Parastacidae > Cherax > Cherax quadricarinatus. The sequence goes on from NC_091378.1 coordinate 3,216,196, forward strand.
ACCACCTGTCCTATATCTTTCCCACCACCACCACCTGCCTCTCCCACTTGCCCTTCCAACACCATCACCTGTGATAGTCTCACCAACAAGCTCCAGCCACCAGCGTGGAGTCAAGAGAGAAGACACTTTCTCCCTCCAAACTATGAATGAAGGATTCTTAAGGCAGAATGGTTCGTTGGTTCCGTCTCTCCTCTAGTGGCAGGTTCGTGTACCTTACAACACTGATACTATTATCACACGGGAACACTAAATCGGTAATGGCCATATCGTAGAAAGGGGAGAGTAGCCTCAATTTCCTTAAATCAAGAGCCTTCGCCAGCATCAAGGCCATTCACTTCTCTCCTGGAAGGGAGTGAATGGCATAGATACTTTTCTTGTGTGTGTGGGGGGGGGAGGGAGTCCACTTGTTGCAACACCTACCAAGGAGTGGAGACTCGTTGGACGGGTTACACCACCTCTTGCGAAAAACACACGCAAAAACAGCTTATATATGTGTATGTATATAGGTACTGTGTATACTTAAGGTTTTTAAATTTTTTATCCAAACACTTCTTTAATATGGTCTGTATGACATCTAAGGGGTAAACATTATTCTGGAAAAAAAATAGTTTACCTTGTTCATTTTTAAATCGTTTAATCCAATTGGAAGAAAGTAAAAATCCCGGGTGAATTAGAGCCCTTTTGGCATTAAACTTAAACAAGTTTGATACAATAGATAGGTTAAACCTAGACCAATGAATGCTCGTTTACGATATACATTATTATTATTATAATCAAGGGGGAAGCGCTAAACCCGTAGGATTATACAGCGCCCAGGGGAGGGGGGATGTGGAAGGCATTCAGGCTTAATTCGGGGAACTGGAGCACAGATCCAATTCCCTAAATCAAGAGCCCCTCACCAACATCAAGGAACCTTCCTTGAGGGGTTACGATATACAGAAATCACAAAACCTGTAACATTTAGACTGAAATATCAAAGAATGAAAGAATATTCTCCTTTTAAACAACGAGTGATTTTAATGTGTTTGTGTTGTGAATTTAGATAATCTTTAAATATTATAACATGATCTTCCCTTCTGAATACCCAAAAATTGTTAGAAGCCAAGATTACTTTATAATGTATCAAGATTGTCTAGATTCAGAAACAGGTGGGTAGTAAGGAGGCCTAGTGTAAGGCCTGGATTCGCAAGCAGGTGGGTAGTAAGGAGGCCTAGTGTAAGGCCTGGATTCACAAGCAGGTGATTAGTAAGGAGCTAATGTTTGCATCAGCGAATGCTTTCTATAATGTCTCCACAACTAACATCAGACTGTCAGCAGTTATAAGCTAAGGACATAGACGTGTCCAGTAACGAAATGGTTATAATCATAACCATAATATTTAAAGGGGTGGACGGGTAAGCCAGTGGAAGGCCTCGATCAGATGACCAAAAGCTCCAGCTGTGGGTCATCATATGACTAAGACCCACGTCAGGAAACACTTGTCCTGTTTCCTGACAAACCTTACCTAACCTAACCGTATCCAGTTATCTACCTGTTTACCGCCTTGTTAACCAGGTTGTTGGTGTTAGTGGCCTGCAGGCCCACAGGACCATCACAACCCAGCTGGATAGGATTTTTCAGATGGTAATTCAGTTACCCCTTGAAAACCTATGCCTTCGTTAATATCGGCAAGTTTGATCTGAAATTACAGGAATTTGTTTCAATACACTAAAATTAAATCTGCATAATGTTGCTAAAAATGTCAGAAATGTCTAAAAAAAAAAAACTCTGAAATGTTGAAAAGTGTAATGAAGAACTTTTACTAGCGCTGCCCAGGATGAATGTAGCAGCATCACAGCATACCTCAGGATGAGTAGCAGCATCACAGCATACCTCAGGATGAGTGTAGCAGCATCACAGCATACCTCAGGATGAGTAGCAGCATCACAGCATACCTCAGGATGAGTGTAGCAGCATCACAGCATACCTCAGGATGAGTGTAGCAGCATCACAGCATACCTCAGGATGAGTAGCAGCATCACAGCATACCTCAGGATGAGTAGCAGCATCACAGCATACCTCAGGATGAGTGTAGCAGCATCACAGCATACCTCAGGATGAGTAGCAGCATCACAGCATACCTCAGGATGAGTGTAGCAGCATCACAGCATACCTCAGGATGAGTGTAGCAGCATCACAGCATACCTCAGGATGAATGTAGCAGCAGCATACCTCAGGATGAATGTAGCAGCGGCATACCTCAGGATGAATGTAGCAGCAGCATACCTCAGGATGAATGTAGCAGCAGCAGCATACCTCAGGATGAATGTAGCAACAGCAGCATACCTCAGGATGAATGTAGCAGCAGCAGCATACCTCAAGATGAATGTAGCAGCAGCAGCAGCATACCTCAGGATGAATGTAGCAGCAGCAGCAGCATACCTCAATGAATGTAGCAGCATCACAGCATACCTCAGGATGAGTGTAGCAGCAGCATACCTCAGGATGAATGTAGCAGCAGCATACCTCAGGATGAATGTAGCAGCAGCAGCATACCTCAGGATGAATGTAGCAGCAGCAGCATACCTCAGGATGAATGTAGCAGCAGTGTAGACAGCCTGTACTGTCAGAACACACAGCCTAGCCGTCTGCTCTGACCAGTTCATATTTCGCGGCATTTAGGTGCTGCCCTCTGTAGGCTCACTCAGGTCAGTGGGAGGCTGAGCCCATCCGCCCTCACTCCTAGGCCGACCGACTTGATAGACGCAAGTGCTCCCCCTCCACAGACTGGCTTGCGGTCACTCCCTCACACTGCCCGTTGTGTACTCACTCCTACCCAATTAAAGCCAAACTAGTCCACGGCCGTATCATTGCTACCTACGCTACCTTCATCGGCACTAACCCGCTTTTCAGCAGTAAGAACAGCAATAACCAGCAGCATACCTCAGGATGAATGTAGCAGCAGCAGCATACCTCAGGATGAGTGTAGCAGCAGCATACCTCAGGATGAATGTAGCAGCAGCAGCATACCTCAGGATGAATGTAGCAGCATCACAGCATACCTCAGGATGAGTGTAGCAGCAGCATACCTCAGGATGAATGTAGCAGCAGCATACCTCAGGATGAATGTAGCAGCAGCAGCATGCCTCAGGATGAATGTAGCAGCAGCAGCAGCAGCATACCTCAGGATGAATGTAGCAGCAGCAGCAGCATACCTCAGGATGAATGTAGCAGCATCACAGCATACCTCAGGATGAGTGTAGCCGCATCACAGCATACCTCAGGATGAATGTAGCAGCAGCATACCTCAGGATGAATGTAGCAGCAGCAGCATACCTCATGATGAATGTAGCAGCATCACAGCATACCTCAGGATGAGTGTAGCAGCAGCATACCTCAGGATGAATGTAGCAGCAGCATACCTCAGGATGAATGTAGCAGCAGCAGCATACCTCAGGATGAATGTAGCAGCAGCAGCATACCTCAGGATGAATGTAGCAGCAGCATACCTCATGATGAATGTAACAGCATACCTCAGGATGAGTGTAGCAGCAGCATACCTCAGGATGAATGTAGCAGCAGTGGCATACCTCAGGATGAATGTAGCAGCAGCAGCATACCTCAGGATGAATGTAGCAGCAGCAGCATACCTCAGGATGAATGTAGCAGCAGCAGCAGCATACCTCAGGATGAATGTAGCAGCAGCAGCAGCATAACTCATGATGAATGTAGCAGCAGCATACCTCAGGATGAATGTAGCAGCAGCATACCTCAGGATGAATGTAGCAGCAGCATACCTCAGGATGAATGTAGCAGCAGCATACCTCAGGATGAATGTAGCAGCAGAAGCATACCTCAGGTTGAATGTAGCAGCAGCAGCATACCTCAGGATAAATGTAGCAGCAGCAGCATACCTCAGGATCAGTGTAGCAGCAGCAGCATACCTCAGTATGAATGTAGCAGCAGCAGCATATCTCATGATGAATGTAGCAGCATAACAGCATACCTCAGGATGTGTAGCAGCAGCATACCTCAGGATGAATGTAGCAGCAGCAGCATACCTCAGGATGAATGTAGCAGCAGCAGCATACCTCAGGATGAATGTAGCAGCAGCAGCATACCTCAGGATGAATGTAGCAGCAGCAGCATACCTCAGGATGAATGTAGCAGCAGCAGCAGCATACCTCAGAATGAATGTAGCAGCAGCAGCATACCTCAGGATGAATGTAGCAGCAGCAGCAGCATACCTCATGATGAATGTAGCAGCAGCATACCTCAGGATGAATGTAGCAGCAGCAGCAGCAGCATATCTCATGATGAATGTAGCAGCATAACAGCATACCTCAGGATGTGTAGCAGCAGCATACCTCAGGATGAATGTAGCAGCAGCAGCATACCTCAGGATGAATGTAGCAGCAGCAGCATACCTCAGGATGAATGTAGCAGCAGCAGCATACCTCAGGATGAATGTAGCAGCAGCAGCAGCATGCCTCAGAATGAATGTAGCAGCAGCAGCATACCTCAGGATGAATGTAGCAGCAGCAGCAGCATACCTCATGATGAATGTAGCAGCATCATACCTCAGGATGAATGTAGCAGCAGCAGCATACCTCAGGTTGAATGTAGCAGCAGCAGCATACCTCAGGATGAATGTAGCAGCAGCAGCATACCTCAGGATGAATGTAGCAGCATTACAGCATACCTCAGGATGAGTGTAGCAGCAGCATACCTCAGGATGAATGTAGCAGCAGCATACCTCAGGATGAGTAGCAGCAGCAGCATACCTCAGGATGAATGTAGCAGCAGCAGCATATCTCATGATGAATGTAGCAGCAGTATACCTCAGGATGAATGTAGCAACAGCAGCATACCTCAGGATGAATGTAGCAGCAGCAGCAGCATACCTCATGATGAATGTAGCAGCAGCATACCTCAGGATGAATGTAGCAGCAGCATACCTCAGGATGAATGTAGCAGCAGCAGCATACCTCAGGATGAATGTAGCAGCAGCAGCATACCTCAGGATGAATGTAGCAGCACCAGCATACCTCAGGATGAGTGTAGCTGCATCACAGCATACCTCAGGATGAGTGTAGCCGCATCACAGCATACCTCAGGATGAATGTAACAGCATCACAGCATACCTCAGGATGAATGTAGCAGCATCACAGCATACCTCAGGATGAATGTAACAGCATCACAGCATACCTCGGGATGAATGTAGCAGCATCACAGCATACCTCAGGATGAATGCAACAGCATCACAGCATACCTCAGGATGAATGTAACAGCATACCTCAGGATGAATGTAGCAGCATCACAGCATACCTCAGGATGAATGTAACAGCATCACAGCATACCCCAGGATTAATGTAGCAACATCACAGCCTGGTGGTTAACGCTCTCACTTCACACGGTGAGGGCCTGGGTTCGATTCCCAGCCAGAGTAGAAACGGACGTGTTTCTTTCCACCTGTTGTCTATGTTCCCCATCAGTAAAATGGGTACCTGGGTGTTAGTCGACTGGTGTGGGTCGCATCCTGGGACACTGACCTAAGGAGGCCTGGTCACAGACCGGGCCGCGGGGGCGTTGACCCCCGGAACTCTCTCCAGATAAACTCCAGATACCTCGAGATGATTGTAGCAGCATCACAGCATACCTCGGGATGAATGTAGCAGCATCACAGCATACCTCGGGATGAATGTAGCAGCATCACAGCATACCTCGGGATGAACGTAGCAGCATCACAGCATACTTCGGGATGAATTTAGCAGCATCACAGCATACCTCGGGATGAGTGTAACAGCATCACAGCATACCTCAGGATGAATGTAGCAGCATCGCAGCATACCTCGGGATGAATGTAGCAGCATCGCAGCATACCTCGGGATGAATGTAGCAGCAGCAGCATACCTCAGGATGAATGTAGCAGCAGCATACCTCAGGATGAATGTAGCAGCATCACAGCATACCTCGGGATGAATGTAACAGCATCACAGCATACCTTAGGATGAATGTAGCAGCATCACAACATACCCCAGGATTAATGCAGCAGCAGCATACCCCAGGATGAATGTAGCAGCAGCAACATACCTCAGGATGAATGTAGCAGCAACAGCAGCATACCTCAGGATGAATATAGTAGCAGCAGCATACCTCAGGATGAATGTAGCAGCAGCAGCATACCTCAGGATGAATGTAGCAGCAGCATACCTCAGGATGAAAGTAGCAGCAGCAGCATACCTCAGGATGAGTGTAGCAGCATCACAGCATACCTCAGGGTGAATGTAGCAGCACAGCATACCTCAGGATGAATGTATCAGCAGCAGCATACCACAGGATGAATGTAGCAGCATAACAGCAGACCTCAAGATGAATATAGCAGCAACACAGCATACCTCAGGGTGAATGTAGCAGCAACAACATACCTCGGGGTGAATATAGCAGCACAGCATACTTCAGGATGAATGTAGCAGCATCACAGCATACCTCATGATGAATGTAGCAGCAACACAGCATACCTCAGGGTGAATGTAGCAGCAACAACATACCTCGGGGTGAATATAGCAGCACAGCATACCTCAGGATGAATGTAGCAGCATCACAGCATACCTCAGGATGAATGTAGCAGCAGCACAGCGTACCTCAGGATGAATGTAGCAGCAGCAGCATACCTCAGGATGAATGTAGCAGCAGCAGCATACCTCAGGATGAATGTAGCAGCAGCAGCAGCAGCAGCATACCTCAGGATGAATGTAGCAGCAGCATACCTCAGGATGAATGTAGCAGCAGCATACCTCAGGATGAAAGCAGCAGCATACCTCAGGATGAATGTAGCAGCAGCATACCTCAGGATGAAAGCAGCAGCAGCATACCTCAGGGTGAATGTAGCAGCAACAACATACCTCAGGGTGAATGTAGCAGCAACAACATACCCCAGGGTGAATATAGCAGCACAGCATACCTCAGGATGAATGTAGCAGCAGCACAGCATACCTCAGGATGAATATAGCAGCACAGCATACCTCAGGATGAATATAGCAGCACAGCATACCTCAGGATGAATATAGCAGCACAGCATACCTCACGATGAATGTAGCAGCAGCAGCATACCTCAGGGTGAATGTAGCAGCACAGCATGCCTCAGGATGAATATAGCAGCACAGCATACCCCAGGATGAATGTAGCAGCAGCAACAGCATACTTCAGGATGAATATAGCAGCAGCAGCATACCTCAGGATGAATGTAGCAGCAGCAGTATACCTCAGGGTGAATGTAGCAGCAGCAGTATACCTCAGGATGAATGTAGCAGCAGCAGCATACCTCAGGATGAATGTAGCAGCAGCAGTATACCTCAGGGTGAATGTAGCAGCAGCAGCATACCTTAGGATGAATGTTAAGAGGCAAAGCATGACTGACCAATTAGGCAACATGTGCATAAATGGAGAGAAATCAGAGTGGCATTCCACAGGGGTCATTGCTGAGTCCCTTGATGAATAAAAAACATGTGCAACACTTGAGTATCTTTATTTGCTTGCACAAAAGGCTTCTTCAGTTGAATATAGAGGCGATTTAATACTAGAGATGGTGGAAGAAGTTGAGAGGTAATTTTAAGATGATCAGTCCCTCAGCCTTGATAAGTGTTTAATCCCTTATAGCCTTAAATGAAGGTGGTCAGTCCTTAGCCAGAATGAAGGTGGTTAATACCTTAGCCTGAATGGAATGTCAGTCTTTTAGTCTTCAATGAAAGTGGTCAGTCCCACAATCCCTCAAGCCCCTTGTTGTTCCGTCTACATGACTGTTGAGGACACTAAGGCAAAACAGGATGATGTGGATAGGTTAATGTTGTGGTTTCACAAAGAATCAATTTTTTAGTGATATGAGGGCACATGTAGACGACATGGCTTTATATAATACACTATGTAGACTTTACCTAGTATAACCCAGTGGAGTCATACAGTGTGATACCCAAGATGAAACAATGGATAAGAAAAGAGTTTGTTCAAATTTTTATTCCTGGAGGGTTAGCTACCCAGAATTACCCAAGACAGTGCATCATCGAGGACCGTCTTATTTATATTTGGGTCCTTCAATCTGTCCCCCCAGGATGCCACCGTCCACACCAGTCATCTAACACCCAGGTACCTTCTTGCTTGTTAGGTGAACAGGGACAACAGGTGTAAGTAAACATGCCCAATGTTTCCACCCTTGCCAGGGATTGAACCATGGACAGTGTGTGTGAGGCGAGAGCATTGCCCATGGCATGTCATAGTCTCTTTATTAGTTCAGTTTAATATCTTTATTATGCACCCGAGACCCATCCTGTGATGTGGTAGTCAAAAGTTGACAGAGGTACATAATGGGTCCAGGGACTGGGCCGCAAAGTTCTAATAGCTAAATAAGTTAAAGCGGTGATGAACTGTTTACATGTTTATATCTGGTTACTATCATAATGAGTTATTTATGTAAACATCTGCTTGTTTACCTCTTCTCCACTGGTATACCTGGAAACTAATATGCAACCTATCTGGTGAAAAAATTTATCTATGATCAGTAGAAATCTGCTGCCAACACACTAGCACATGAAGTATTCTGGGTGAACTCATAGATTACTTGGCATCTTATTAATAAGTAAAAGTAAGAGAAGTGCCAAGGTTGTAGTACCACTTAATACATAGTTGATGAGGCCATATTTAGAACAAGCACTGAGGGTCCATGATCGATCTCTGGCATGGGTGAAACATTGGGCTTGTTACCTTACACCTGCTGCCCCTGTTCACCTAGCAGTAAGTAGGTGCCTGAGTGTTAGTTGCCTTGCACCTGCTGTCCCCCCATTCACCTAGCAGTAAATAGGTACCTGGGTGTTATTGTCTGATGATATTGCATCCTAGGGGACAAGATTAACCTAAGTTGCCCAAAATGCTCTGCATAACCTGGGGCTTTCTATGTCAGTGATGTTATCAAGTCTGCATCAGTTGTATCATGTACTTTTAAAATAAAGATCATTATTATTAATATTAGTTCAAAGGTATAATACCGAGAAGTTGATACATGTATATATAACATGCAACACCTGGGTATCTTCTTTATAGAGATGTCTTCACCTGCTCAGTATGCTTTATCATTCTAATACAGAGACTTGTTAGGTTAGGTAAGGTTTGTCATGAAACAAGACAAGTGTTTCCTGACCTGGGTCCTAGTCATATGATGACCAGCAGCTGGAACTTTTGGTCATCTAACTGAGGCTTTCCGCTGGCTTGCCTGTCCACTCCATTAGAAGTTATTGTTATAATTATAACCATTAGCTTGTTTATACAGAGGCACATGGATGGAGCCTTTCATACTGGAGTTAGTGGAGAGATGGTCACATGTGGGCAGGCCTACTAGTGGAAGTAGATCAAACCCTTAACATGGGCAAGAGGTGTTACACTTGAGTGTTATTCATCAACTTTTAAATATATATTGGATGTAATGATTCTTATCTCAGGATGAGATAAGAATACCTAGCAGTAAGTAGGTACCTGGGTGTTAGCCGACTATTGTGAATTGCATCCTGGGGATGGTAGTATACCTTGGATAGGGCTGGGCTTTGAAATAAGCCAATGTAGGATAACAGCTCTTAGCCTGTAAAATTAATTTATGTAAAAAAAAATCTTACACACCTGGAAAATCTTTTAAGTTATTGTTAGTGGACTGAAGTGTTGGGCATTGTGTGCAAATTATTTAATCTATTGATGCCCTTCAAGAGCATTGTTTTAATGCTGATGAAAGGTTCTTGATCCAGAGAATTGAAACAACTCTTACTTTCTTTGGATCAAACCTAATTACCTGTCATTTTCCAGGCTCTGCATGACCCGAGCAGGTTTAGCACTTCAAAGTCAAAGATTTATTTTCACACGATACATTGTTTAGTGATGAGCAACATTTGGTTGCACATACAGAAAGCTCATGGTTATGCAGAGCATTTCAGGCAAGCTTAATGATAATCGTTGATGTGTAAAGCTAGTTGACAGTTTTTATCCTTTGTTAGAGTAGTAAAACATGCTAACTTATATTTCAGCGGCAACTATTTGGTTCGAGTGCGTGCTCAGGTGATGATGCGCGATGACAGCACTGGTGGTTGGGTGCCCTTGGGTGTGGGCGGCCTTTCCAACGTGTCTGTCAGAAAGCGCGTCACACAACCCGACCTTGACGACCCTAAACACGAATATCTCATCTACGGCAAGAGAATATCAGATCAGTCCGTAAGTACTTACTCTGTTGACCTTCAGGGTTTTGCAACTGGCCACTTCAACAATTAAAGTCACAGCACTGTAATTGAAACAGTTCACAAATAACCCAGACTTACAAGACTTTAGACAATGTTTCAGTCTCTCCTGGATCATTGTCAAATTGCAACATGACAGTGGACCTGGATGCACCAAAATATCTAATGTTCCTCTGAAGAATAAACTCGCACTACCATGACTGGAACAATGCTTCAATAATCCCCTTGGAGAGGGAAAGTAATGATGTTTCAATTTAACTTGTCAATCGGCCAAGTCAGACTGAAATGTCTTCATTACTTTCTCTCTCCTAAGTGCAAATTATTTGTGTAGTTTCCTTTCTAATTTACCAAAAGCATGTGCTAAAGATAAAAACTTTTCAGTGACATTTCACTCTATCCTAGACCATTGTAAAGTCACAGCTGGTCCAAGATGGAGCAAAACATCACCTTGTTTTTGGTAACATATTCCAGTCGTGGTATTGTGACTTTTTATTCATTCTAATATTAGCTACTTAAGTATTGCACTGTAGTGTAGTATGTTGTTGTAGCACATCTTTCTCACTGCACTTCATTTTTTCATCCAAAATATCTTATATTTATTTCAAACTATCTATTTTCTTTTTGTAATTTCCAAAGTTATCCTTAAGGAAGCATTCTGATGATTAATAGACATGGTGGAATGGTAACTTTTACTGAGAAATTTATCCAAGAGCAAGCTGTTACAAAAGCTTGATGTCCAAGTGAGGCATCATAATAATAATTACTAAATTCATGGTAAGAGCTAAACCCATGTGGATCACTCAGCACAAGACGTGATGGAGGCTTGATCTTCCATCTCTTGAACGTGAGACAGACACACTTTTTACTTGTACTCGCCTAAATGTCTCAGACATCTTAATAAACATCTCCATTCTGCTATATTGTCTATATTAGTTTCTTTGTTTTGCAGCCTTTCATTCACAGGAACTTTTGTCATTGTTCATAATTTAAATACTGCATTTGCCTGTCATCTGTTACCTTCATTATAAGGTATCCTTGTCTATCAAGCAAGTAAGATGCACAGGATCTTTCTGACCTGTTTATCTTGTAATATTGTGTGTTAGGAAGTAAAGGAGGCTAATCCCAAATTATTGGATGCAGTTTTTTTTGCTTTAAAAATTGCTGGATAGGACTCTCATAATATCCAGGTTGGTGTGGGGCTCTCCAACCTCTCCTGGGGCTATTCCAGATAGAGTATGTATACAGTAACCCCTCAATTTAAGGAACTTTGGAAATATGGGACACAATTTGTCAGGTCATTTGATTCTGAAACAACTGATAAATTCCACTGGTTACAGAATTGTCAGTTATTGTTATGATCTTAGCAAAATGACCTCATCTCTATCCATCACACTCACCATTGCTGATCACCCACTCCTCTCTGTTAGTCCATCAAATGCAGGGTTTACTGCCTCTAACTTTTGATCTTGGCACAGTACCACAGTATGTTTTCAAGGGAAAAATATTATGACAAGATAATTTTTATATGATTATTCAGATAAAGTCCTAATATTCACTATGTATTCACTGGAGAAGAGAAGAGAAAAGAGATACGTACATGATAATATATATACCTGGACTTGAACGTCATGTTTCAAATTGCCATAACATACTGGAGTGAGAGATATGAGAGAAAATGTAAAATAAACCCAGTGAAAAGCAGGGGCACCATGGGCACAATACCTTGGGCTGATACAGAACATTGTTCTGTATCAGCAGCCATGATCTCGTATTTTGTGGGGTGGAAGGCCCTGGTCAGATAACCACAAACTCCAGATCTGTGTCAGAAAATACATAACTTGTCCTGTTTCCCAACAAATCATACCTAACCTAACAAAGTTTTTTTAATGTTTTGCCTACCTAACTTGGTAGTGCAGTAAGAAAAAGTGCATGTTCAAGAGACTCCTTAAAGTGAACTACTGTACAAGGTCATGCTTTGGAAAGATGTTGATCTGTAATAGTTGCACCTTCAGTGTTTATTCTCTATGATATCTTCAGTGAGAAGGCTTGTAATGTACAAACAACATAGTTATCCAGGGTGCAGGTTGGATACAAGAATTTCGTTTGTTTTAAAAAATATGTCTGAAATGCTCATGCATACTATTAGTTTTTTTTTGTGCTTAAGAATATTTTATTACATATGAATTACATTTTGTAATACTGCAGAAAGAAAGTAAGTTTGTCTGTTTGTTTTGTTTAAAAGGATTGCAAAAATGAAAAGCCTACTGTTTGTTGGTGTTTGTAAGTTCACCATCTTTGAATTTCATCTAACCTTTTATACACCTACCCTTCCTCTGCACACAGTGTTTCCCTATTATTAAGCACTATAACCATGGCTCATTTAAGTTTACTAATTTTTAGAATATAGTAATAGCAATAATAATAATTTGCAAAATATTTGATAAGCCAAGAGAAATTTTATTTTTTTTGATATAGTGGAAATTATTTCTTACCATAAATACGAGAGAGTGGTATTTGCAACTATGCATCAGAGGGAGTAGTATTTGCAACTATACACCAGGGGGAGTAGTATTTGCAGCTATACACTAGGGGGAGTAGTATTTGCAGCTTTACATCAGAGGGAGTAGTATTTGCATCTATACACCAGGGGGGGAGTAGTATTTGCAACTATACACCAGGGGAAGTATTTGCAGCTATACACTAGGGGGAGTAGTATTTGCAGCTTTACATCAGAGGGAGTAGTATTTGCAGCTATACACCAAGGGGGGAGTAGTATTTGCAACAATACACCAGAGGGAGTAGTATTTGCATCTATACACCAGAGGGAGTAGTATTTGCATCTATACACTAGAGGGAGTAGTATTTGCATCTATACACCAGAGGGAGTAGTATTTGCATCTATACACCAGAGGGAGTAGTATTTGCATCTATACACTAGAGGGAGTAGTATTTGCATCTATACACCAGAGGGAGTAGTATTTGCATCTATACACTAGAGGGAGTAGTATTTGCATCTATACACCAGAGGGAGTAGTATTTGCATCTATACACCAGAGGGAGTAGTATTTGCATCTATACACCAGAGGGAGTAGTATTGGCATCTATACACTAGAGGGAGTAGTATTTGCATCTATACACCAGAGGGAGTAGTATTTGCATCTATACACCAGAGGGAGTAGTATTTGCATCTATACACCAGAGGGAGTAGTATTTGCATCTATACACCAGAGGGAGTAGTATTTGCAACAATACACCAGAGGGAGTAGTATTTGCATCTATACACCAGAGGGAGTAGTATTTGCATCTATACACCAGAGGGAGTAGTATTTGCAACAATACATCAGAGGGAGTAGTATTTGCAACAGTACACCAGAGGGAGTAGTATTTGCATCTATGCACCAGAGGGAGTAGTATTTGCATGTCGTGGTATGGTGGTATATCACAATTGCAGATTACCTTGGTGTTAAATCTTGACATAATCCGTACTTATTGTTCTTTTTATAGTAGCAATCCACAAATAACTTGTACACATGAGAGAAAAGCTCCATTACTGTACTTGTTACCCTGATCTGATCCTTTCTCTATTGTTAATGTAAATAACTCAGTTTACCTTATTTCTAGTATATGTCCTTGTATTGTAACTGATTTTCACACTGTTGACTTAGCTGTTTTAACTTTTAAGGTTTAAATAATAAGTTATTACAAGGACCCCAGTGGAAATAAGTCACTTTCTGGCTTTTTTTTATTTTTTTATTTTTTTTATTTTTGTGGTTATCCCAGGTAATTTAAGCATATGTTACTGTGTACGATAATTTGTGTAACTGTATTTGGGTAACTCTACCTAAATAAACTTACTGGATAAAATATTACATCTTTTGTTTGCACTGCAGGTAGTGTTGAGTTGTACGATAAAAAAGGATTTTGAGTACAACAAAGTGATGCCTACCTTTCACCACTGGAAGACCGGAGACAAGAAGTTTGGACTCACTTTTCAAACAGCTGCCGATGCCAGAGCATTTGACAAAGGTGTTCGCATGGCAGTAGAAGATCTATTAGATGGTCAGTACTTGCCTCCATAGTTTTAAATTTTAATGGCATTAAATATGTTTATTCATTGATGAGTAAGACACAGGTTCAACACTTGTATACTATTTATAGTAGTATAATGTATGCATGTATTGTGGTAATTCTCTTTCATGTTCTTTTAATGCTAATTTATTACAGTATTTTTTAATTTACACTACATATGAAAGGGTTGTATTTTTTAACAGATTACTATGCATGAGATTTTGTTTATATAAACTATGAAAAGACTATTTACCAGTGTGTTTTTAACAGAAAATCTTATAAATTTGAATCTTGTTATTAGTAGATCGCCAGTGAACAATTCCTCTGTAGAAATTTTCAAGATTAAACTGTATCACTATCTCTGCCAAGTGCTAGATCAACCAGGCTGTGATGCCTATGTAGGTCAGTTGCCAATAACTGTAACAGGAGACATAGGAAAATGGATATTAAAACTATTGATTTTGCCATGGTAGTGGCTAGTTTATTGTGTACCTCATATCTTTCCTGCAGATGGTAGTGCAAGGGCATATGGATACACAAAGGGCCTAGGTACTAGATATCCAAAGAGTGGTAATAAACAAAGCACAAAATCCTGTCTCAGGAAAGTTCCATACCCCAAGGCACAGTCCTATCCTCATAGTAGACATAAATAAAAATTAACATTAGTCACAGTTTTGTATTTTCCTTTATGGATGCTACCAAGATAAGTGTGAAAGCTACCTCAGTAGAAGATACAGAAAAATTTTAAATAGATATCAGCAAAGTTTTCCAGTGGACAAATCAAAATAACATGTTGACAAATTTCAGTTACTTAGCGATGGGAAGAATGAAAAACTGAACAGTGAACACAGATTGCAGGCAGACCATCTCATACAACACAAGAAATGGGTAAAAGACTTAGAAATAATAATGTCAGTTGATATATCAGTTAGAGAACACAACAAAGTGCGGTAATGCATTAAAGGTGAGAAAAATGAGAGAATGAAAAATGAGAACTTTCATAGCAAGAGAAGTAATGTCATTGATGGTACAATCCAGATCTTAAAAAATATACAGAGATCATGTACTGCCCATATAGTCCACAAGCATTTCCAGTACAACTAGATCTTGATTAATGTGAATAATGAATCCCGTTTGGTAGGTCACCCAGCTACCAAACCTACACAAAATATATGACACATAAAGCTCCCCAGATCCGTTATTATTATTATTGTTTTCTATTATTATTGTTTATTATTATTATTATTATTATTATCATCATCGACATACCTTGTTCACTGAGTTTAATCATTTCTAACGACTACCCTTAGATGAAATCATAAACGAAAGAGACACCAAGAATGTAAACACAAAGATGAACGCACCAGCTAACCCCTAACAGTGAACATCCTTTGTACTTCCATTCTTTCCTCTTCTTTCTCTTCCAAGTGCTGCTGTGCTCCCAACTCTATCTTTAACTATGGGGTGCAGAATAAAGTACAAATTTATGAGTGAAATATGTAATGTTGGAGATTGCTTGACTTTGAGATGCCACACTTCCATTTCCATTAGCAAAGTTGTGATACAGCATACAATACTGACTGGTCAGAGAGAACTGGTAGTAAGTGCGAATGGTCATTAAACAAGTACGTCGTTAAGTGAGGAGCACCTGTAATTAATTTTGCACTAAATCAAAATTTGCGCTATTTGAACTTGAACCGTAAGTCACCTACAGAACACAAGTGAATCCAGTTAATAGGTAAGACCCTCCAGGTATTGCCTGTTAACCAGTCCAGGCTGAGGGACTCGCCATCTTCAATACCAAGATTGATGTACTGACTATGTCATCTTTACTTGGCTTCTACTCCTGCTGAATTTGTATTTGACTGTAGAAGCCTACTGTGTAGTTGAAACGTTTCAACAATAAAGATATCCCACTATTGCACATGTATCTTACTCATCAACTTGTCGATATTTTATACCATTATCAATAACCTGTTACAGCCTCTCCTCACTTAGCGATGCACTCATTTACCAATGCCTCTGACTTACGACAGGCTCTCTGACCAGTATTCATACCTAAATAATATATATTAGAGCTGATTTTCTCTATTCTGGTTATTACAATGTACAGTATACTACAGTGGACCCCCGCATAACGATCACCTCCGAATGCGACCAATTATGTAAGTGTATTTATGTAAGTGCGTTTGTACGTGTATGTTTGGGGGTCTGAAATGGACTAATCTACTTCACAATATTCCTTATGGGAACAAATTCGGTCAGTACTGGTACCTGAACATACTTCTGGAGTGAAAAAATATCGTTAACCGGGGGTCCACTGTACTGTATAAACATTTAAAAATATACCAGAAATATTATAAATGGTACAAAGGTGACATGAAAACAATATCAGAGATGGCTGACACAAACTCGCTACCATTATAGTATGCTCCTCACTTAGCGACGTATTCATTTAACGACGTGGTCTTAGGAACAGAGCTCCGTCGTTAAGTGAGGAGAGGCTGTATTTTACACCTTCCACTGATTTCAATGATTGTTGTACTCTTGCACCCTGGCCTGAAGGAAAGCTTCTTTCTTGATTAACTTTGCTATTGCTGCAAGCAGTTCCTATGCCGACATAATTATCACGAGAGAGAGAGAGGCCTGTTTCCAGGCCGGGCCACGAAAGTAGGAAAACTCTTGAAACGGGTCACGGGTAAACAACCTGAATGCTGTGGCACTTTTCAGAGGTAGTAATCCAGTTTTCTATTGAAAATTTTTGCTTTTGGTTTGGCAGTATGTTAGCCATTTTCCATTTATTGGCTGCTTTACTTTTCGTGAAATCCAAAAAGCAATTAAGAGTGAGTCAAATTCTTTCACACATTTCTTTAATTTGGGAGATGAAGAAAAGAAACAAGTACAGGTGCTCTTCAATTTATGATGGATCGACTTATGATATTTTGACTTTATGATGGTGCAAAATCAGTTACTTTGGAGATGAAACTTAAGATAACTACCCAGCATGAAGGCATCAAGTCTGTAGCTTGTGTACTTTTTTTTTTTTACTTTTCAGTTCCGGTATTTAGTTAGTTACAGTAATTATTTGTTTATTTATTTATTCAGTGACATTTATTTACTCATTTAACATACCACATTCATATTCGACTTATGATATTTATACTTACGATGGGTTCGTCAGACCGCAACCCCATCATAAGTAGAGGTGCACCTGTACACAGCAAGCTTAAACTGTGACAGTACTTTCCTCCATGAAGAGCTTTATAAAGCCAATCAAATATTATTGACTGAATTAAGCTGTACATAGAGTAAAACGTTAAAAAAAAGCTTGTTCTGCACCTCTTTTTTTTTTTTTCCTTATTCTTGTTTTCAATACACCTTTGTACCCACCATGGATAATATTTCCTATGGTCCTGTAGCACCAGCCCATACAGTTAACCAATACCTTCTTAAAAATAAGTCCTTAAACTATTTTTATTTTTTCAACTTTCCCATAGACAACTGTGTTATAAGTACTTGTTCCTTGGGTGAGACATGTTATAAAATTCTGGCAAGTGTGAAATAAGACATGTGCCGTGGTAGGATATTTTAAGGAGGTGTTCCGCCGTGAAGCAGACATCTTTGGTGAAATACTTCCTTTAAAAAATATCTCAATATTTCATCTGCGTCTTGTTGAATGAAATATGTTCTGTAGACTATTTAATTTGATGTTCCTTCAATAATGAAATTAAAAATGCTGTACTCTCATGAGTTGAGTAGTTTTTTGAGATGTTTGCTGGTGTTGTGCCCACTCATGTACAGTATATAATATGTTTGGTATATTTTTTTTTTTCAACAAGTCGGCCGTCTCCCACTGAGGCAGGGTGACCCCAAAAAAAAAGAAAATCCCCAAAAAGAAAATACTTTCATCATCATTCAACACTTTCACCTCATTCACACATAATCACTGTTTTTGCAGAGGTGCTCAGAACACAACAGTTTAGAAG
Organism: Cherax quadricarinatus; assembly: GCF_038502225.1. NCBI lineage: Eukaryota > Metazoa > Arthropoda > Malacostraca > Decapoda > Parastacidae > Cherax > Cherax quadricarinatus. Next base: position 3,234,497 of record NC_091378.1, read on the forward strand.
CATATACATATAAAGATACACAACATATCCCTCCAAACTGCTAATATCCCGAAACCCCTCCTTTAGAGTGCAGGCATTGTACTTCCCATTTCCAGGACTTGAGTCCGGCTATATAAAAATAACCGGTTTCCCTGAATCCCTTCACTAAATATTACCCTGCTCACACTCCAACAGATCGTCAGGTCCCAAATACCATTCGTCTCCATTCACTCCTATCTAACACGCTCACGCACGCCTGCTGGAAGTCCAAGCCCCTCGCCCACAAAACCTCCCTTACTCCTTCCTTCCAACCTTTTCGAGGATGACCCCTGCCCCGCTGTAAAGTTTGGTGGACACCTTACCTTTGATGAGATGATATACCTTCAGTGATGGACCTACATTTTTGGGTCCCCTGAAGCTTGAATTGTTATGGGGGCCCCCTTGCAGCCCCTTCTCATACAGTACACTCAAAATTTTTAAGCAGTGTGGACTCTGGGGCCCCTCCTGGATTGCAGGCCCTGATGATTAATTTTCATTGTAGATCCGCCCCTGTATACCTTTGATAAGTTGATATACCTTGAGATCTGCTCGAGGCACATTCCATTAAGAAAAAGAAAGAGAAGATGTAAACTAGAAAGAGAGAGACGCTCCCTATACAGACGAAGGTGAAGAGTCACAGACCTGCTGAGAGGGGCTAATATATCTGATATATGAAGGGAGGCACTGGTTAATGAAATTGCAAATATTGAACTTAAGCTGAAGAAATCTTACAGGAAACAAGAATTGCAGGAAGAACTAAAAGCCATAAAGGAAATTGAAAAAAAAAAATATTTCTTCTCTTATGCCAAATCTAAGGAAAAAACAACATCCAGTATTGGGCCCCTGCTTAGGCGAGATGGGACATACACAGATGTCAGCCAAGAAATGAGCAAGATACTAAAGTCCCAATACTCGGTGTTCAGCGAGCCGCTGCCCAGACTAAGGATCAACAAGGATGAACAAGACCCAAAATTTGGTTATCTCAAAAATCTTGGATATTATTCTAACACCACAAGATTTTGAAAAGGTAATAAATGACATGCCCATGCACTCTGCCCCAGGCCTAGACTCATGGAACTCTGTGTTCATCAAGAACTGCAAGAAACCCCTGTCGCATGCCTTCAGCATTCTATGGAGAGGGAGCATGGACACGGGTCATCCCACACTCACTAAAAACAACAGATATAGCCCCACTCTACAAAGATGGCAGTAAAGCATTTGCAAAGAACTACAGACCGATAGCACTAACATCTCGTATCACGAAAGTTAAGACAATTGTGCAACATCTGGTTATCTTTATTGTAAACGTTTCGCCATCCAGTGGCTTTATCAATACAAATTCTTGGACATAATTAGAAAATTAAAAGTGAATACAGGAAAGAGTAAGGTTATGAGGATAACAAAAAGATTAGGTGATGAAAGATTGGATATCAGATTGGAGGGAGAGAGTATGGAGGAGGTGAATGTATTCAGATATTTGGGAGTGGACGTGTCAGCGGATGGGTCTACGAAGGATGAGGTGAATCATAGAATTGATGAGGGGAAAAGGGTGAGTGGTGCACTTAGGAGTCTGTGGAGACAAAGAACTTTGTCCTTGGAGGCAAAGAGGGGAATGTATGAGAGTATAGTTTTACCAACACTCTTATATGGGTGTGAAGCATGGGTGTTGAATGTTTCAGCGAGGAGAAGGCTGGAGGCAGTGGAGATGTCATGTCTGAGGGCAATGTGTGGTATGAATATAATGCAGAGAATTCGTAGTTTGGAAGTTAGGAGGAGGTGCGGGATTACCAAAACTGTTGTCCAGAGGGCTGAGGAAGAGTTGTTGAGGTGGTTCGGATATGTAGAGAGAATGGAGCGAAACAGAATGACTTCAAGAGTGTATCAGTCTGTAGTAGAAGGAAGGCAGGGTAGGGGTTGGCCTAGGAAAAGTTGGAGGGAGGGGGTAAAGGAGGTTTTGTGTGCGAGGGGCTTGGACTTCCAGCAGGCGTGCGTGAGCGTGTTTGATAGGAGTGAATGGAGACGAATGGTTTTTAATACTTGACGTGCTGTTGGAGTGTGAGCAAAGTAACATTTATGAAGGGGTTCAGGGAAACCGGCAGGCCGGACTTGAGTCCTGGAGATGGGAAGTACAGTGCCTGCACTCTGAAGGAGGGGTGTTAATGTTGCAGTTTAAAAACTGTAGTGTAAAGCACCCTTCTGGCAAGACAGTGATGGAGTGAATGATGGTGAAAGTTTTTCTTTTTCGGGCCACCCTGCCTTGGTGGGAATCGGCCAGTGTGATAATAAATAAATAATAATTAGAAAACAGAAGAACTATATGCAAAAGAGGTAATTTTGTATATAGTTCTTCTGTTTTCTAATTATGTCCAAGAATTTGTATTGATAAAGCCACTGGATGGCGAAACGTTTACAATAAAGATAACCAGATGTTGCACAATTGTCTTAACTTTCATCTTGTCGGTATTGTATACCTGTCTTGCACATCTCGTATCATAAAAATCTTTGAAGTGGTTCTAAGAAGCAAGATTGCCAACCACCTAGATACCCATCAGTTACACAACCCAGGGCAACATGGGTTTAGAGCAGGTCCCTCCTGCCTGTCTCAGCTTCTGGATCACTATGACAAGCTCCTGGATGCTGTAGAGGATAAACAAAATACTGATGTAGTATACACAGACTTTGCAAAAGCTTTCGACACGTGTGACCATGGTGTAATAGTACACAAAATGCATGATAAAGGAATAACAGGAAAAGTTGGTAGATAGATCTATAACTTCCTGACAAATAGAACAAAAGGAGAAATAGTAAACAGAGTAAAGTCTGAGGCAGCTATGGAGAAAAGCTCTGTTCCACAAGGCACAGTACTCTCTCCCATTCTAATCCTCATCCTCATATCTGACATAGAGATGTAAACCAATGCTCCGTGTCTTCCTTCGTGGATGACACCTGGATTGCCATGACAGTGACCTCCATCAAGGACACTGCAAGACTCCAAGCAGACATGAACCAAATCTTCAAAGAGCCCACTCAAAACAATAGAGCGAAAAGTAATGTGAAGGACCTGGGAGTGATAATGTCAGAGGATCTTGCCTTCAAAGACCACAACAATACATCTACCACATCTGCTTGGAAAATGATAGGACGGATAATAAGAACCTTCAAAACTAGGGATGCCAAGCCCACAATGATTCTCTTCAAATCGCTTGTACTCTCTAGGCTGGAATACTGCTGTACACTAACTGCCCCCTTCAAGGCAGGCAAAATTGCTGACCTGGAGAGTGTACAAAGAACTTTCATGGCACACAAGTATGATAAGGCACCTAAATTACTGGGAACGGTTAATCTGTATTCCCTGGAGCACAGGCGAGAGACATGCATGATAATATACACTTGGAAAATCCTTGAGCACGAAACTTGTGCACGAAAATCACTCCGTATGAAAGCAAAAGACTTGGCAGGAGATACGACATTCCCCCAATGAAAAGCAGGGGTGCCACGATTACACTGAGAGACAACACAATAAGTGTCCAGGGCCCAAGACTGTTCAACTGCCTCCCAGCATACATAAGGGGGATTACCGATAGACCCCTGGCTGTTTTCAAGAAGGCACTGGACAGGCACCTAAAGTCAGTACCTGACCAACTGGGCTGTGGTTTGTATGTCAGTTTGCATGCAGCCAACAGTAACAGACTGGTTGATCAGATCCTGATCCTGCATGAGGCCTGGTCTCAGACCGAGCCATGGGGGCATTGACCCCCAAAACCCTCTCCAGGTAAACTCCAGGTAAACCTTTGATGAGTTGATATAACTTTGTTGAGTCAGTATACCTTTGATGAGTTATGAGTTTTTCTACTCACAGAACCTGCCATAAGGTCCACAGGGGTCTACGGGTTGGTATCTACTGGTCTAGGTTGATACTCGATCTTTTCAGTTACCAAAGAAAATATCTGGGAATAGAATTAAAACTTTTTTCACAGTATATGTGAAGCATTTTTCAGTTTGTATGATGATGATTTAGTGATCTGATATTCTTTTTTTTTTTGTGTGCTGCAAATTTTGGATATGTTATTGGTAAGTCTGTCACCAAGATATCTCTAATAGAAATGTCATACTACAGTGTATATGTATATAAATTAGGTATAACATGATGCATAACATTGTAAGATGAAACTGTAATGAGGGAATGTTGAAGTTATAATGTAAATATTGTGTGATTCTCAGGTCTCACCGATTTTCCCTCGTACCGTCATGGACTCAATATAGATGTCGGCGATGATAATGTATTCATGGTAAGTGATGTGTTGTTGTCGTGTTGCATGTGCATTTTGCATTTCTTAATACTGTGTTTTGCATTCTTTCTTTATTTGCTTAAGAATAATTTTCCTTGTTTGCCCACAATTATTAGTAAAAAAATTATTTACCAGAATATCTTATTTTTTATTTTATTTTTAATTTTCATGTGTTAGCACTTGAATTACCTATATCTTTATTTTCTAAAACAGTGTTAATTCTTCACAAATAACCCACACATAGGAGAAAGAAACTCATAATACCACTTCGATCCGACTTTGACCATTAACTAGTCACACAGTATGTGTCTGATTGTTAGTTCAAGTCAGACAGAAATGTCATAAGTTTCTCTCTCCTGTGTGCGGGTTATTTGTGTATTGCTCCAGTCACGGTATTGTGCCTTTTTGTTCTTTACTATTAATTGTGCTTTTTGTAGTTTAGATTTTATTCATTGTTAAGAACTGACATAGTTATTAATAAACAACCTTGACAGTGATGGTGATTTGCAGACGGTGAATCTTCCGGAGAGAGATGGGTCACGGTCGTCGTCAGGGTCGGTCACCACCTGCAGCAGCAGCCGTCACACACCCACCGCAACTCCCCTACCCACCCCAGACCACCCCTCTCACCACCACCAATACCATCACCCCCACCACCATTACCCACCACCCGGTGGTGGCGTTGGGGGGGTGGGATCAGTGGGAGGAACTGGTGTATCCACAACAAACACCTCTCCTTCTTCCACCACTTCTAACATGGCCACTTCTACGCCAGGGACAACTCAGCCGTATACCCACCCCCACCCACACACCAACCACTACCAACAGCACCTGCACCGCATCACATTTCCACCCCGGCCCAAACCTCCGCTACCCCACAACAACAACCCCCCTGATAAGCCACTGGAGCTAGACTGTGAACACAAGACAGTCAATCCATTAGATATATCCCAAGACCAAGATAAAATGGGAGTCTCTGGAGATAACTACTCTTATGTCCAGTTTGATTTAGAAAATCCATCAACTGTGCTCCATCATGAATACAGCTACCCAGTGGTTGAAGGCATAAAAGGGGAGAAAAGAGACAGCATAGCATCTCTTAAGAAACAACAGCAGCTTGATTTTGGGGGGACTCCTTCACAACAAATGCCCCCTCAATTACTACCTGGTAAGAGACCTAGGAAACGAGACAAGAGGATCAGAAAGACCATAAAAGCCCGCTGCCGGCACTGCCAGGAGATGTTCACATATGATATGAATTCACGAGGCAGTTGCGAATATGCCCCAGACTGTGTGCGCACAGCTATTGATACACTTACATGCATCTCTTGTGCACAGTGTATGTTATACCACTGCATGAGCGATGCTGAAGGAGATTTTGCACACCATCCGTGTGAATGTGGGGGACCTGGAGGCACAGCGGATGAGTCATGCGGGCGGCGGTGGCTCGGATTAACTTTGTTATCCCTGTTGGTGCCATGCTTGTGGTGTTATTTGCCACTGCGAGCATGTCACCGATGTGCCGTTGCCTGCGGACTGTGTGGCGGCCGTCACGAGGCCTCCTGACTCACCGCCCCCACTCATGCCCAAGAGGACGAAGAAGAAGAAGACGATGACGATGAGGAAGAAGATACCGTATTCACAGTAACTGGCAGCCCTACACTGCCCTCTCCACAACCTTGGTGTGATCAAGGGAGCAGTTCCCAACAGTCTGGTGTGGTCCTGGGCATGTATGTGGATGGTTGAACCAAGCCAGAGGATTTCTGGTCAAGTCTTGTAGCCAGTGAGGCATTGTGTCAGGGACAACAATGACGGTAGTGTGTACTGAAGAATGTGAGGGTGCTGCTCATTAGCACAAACATGTTTGTCAAACAGCCTACTGGAAAGTATAGAAAGAATGTAATTGTGTGATAAAAGGAGTGTGAATGTAACCACTTTTGACTAAGTGGCTAGAAAGGACACGACAGTTTGAGTGTTCTATGTACCTGATGGCCACACTCCGGCCTCAGAGAGTGTGTGCACATGTGCATTAATGTGCATAGTACACACACTGCCGTACATGGCCAGTTCTCAACTCTTGCATTTGGAAACCCTTGTTCATCTATATGTGAGCTGCTGTATTGATGGTAAGTCTGTCCGCCTTGGTCTCTTTAATCATCTAAAGGGATCCCAATTTTTCAAGGGCTCAGGAGAAATTGTGACACCCTTTGGAATTGCTGTGACTTTTTGTATGCTTTTAATTATTATTGTGATAGATGTTCTATATATTGATAGCTTTAGCTGGCCAAGACGGACAGGTGGCCAAGACAGCTGGACTGTCACGTGTCACATAACAACGTGAAGGTCTCACTTGCGTTTGCCTTACATACCAACACTTTGTGTTTAGTCTTTTGGCGAAGATTAGCGCCGTTGTCACCACGTTGTGTACGCCAGACAACTTAACCAAGGGTTTCCTTGTCATTTTAGGTGCTATAGCACAAACCATGGATTTTCCTTTTTTTTAAGCGAGTAATTATTTAAATAAAAAGGTTATTCAGTTGTGTTGCATTCAAAAGAACAGTTTTCTACACAACTTTGTATATAAACATGTGTAAGGCAGTTGCACTGTGAAACATAAAATACAAGGTGAAGTTTGGCTTCTTAAAAATCAAACTAAGGTAATGATATAACTACAATATGTAGTTGTTCAATGAAAAAAGACTAAACCTCCAAATTTCATTCATGTAAGTAACACAGGCGGCATATGAATCAGTGCCCTGTGAAAAATCTTGTAACTACCATTGTCGCAATTATCATGTATATTGATAATCCACATGTGTATGATTACCAGGAAGAGGCCAATTTTATGTACAACATAGATGGTGGCCCCAACAGTTCATGGTCACACCCAAGATGACTGCAGGCCTCTTAGGTGTTCATTTCTCGGCCAGCAGCTCTGGAGGGAGAATGGCTTCCTCTGCTTTCTCCTGTGGAGCTGCAGCCTGGGTTAAAATAGATGTTTTGGTAGCGGTGATTTGGGAGTAGCTAGGTCGTCACCTTGGTGAGGTATTGGGTCTACCCGAGACTCCAGATATACAAGATAACTAATTCTGTGGTGAAGAGGTCACCCAAACCAGTGTGACCCAGTGAATTGACCTAGCACATGTCAGCTCCCTGATTGTTCCGTTCATGCCACCCCTAGTCACGAACAAAATTGCAACTAATGTCAGCAGTCTATCGTTTGTTTTCTTTGCAACAATTTTAAGCAAAAAGTCACAAAAGTTGTAGTTTCATTTGACCTTCATTGAAAATGTTACTCATCCATAGAAAGTATTCCACAAGTTTTTTTCTATTTTCACTGTTTGTCTCAAGTGATTTATTAACCTAATAATTTTTCCACATGTGAATATTGTCTACATCATTGTCAAGTATGGGATGTAACAAAAAAAGATTTTATGAACAATAATGACAACCAAAGACATATCCTTAAACTTTAGTGTTTTATCCCTTGCTTTATGGTTCCTAATTTTTTTTTATTTATAAACATAATATTTTTACTATACATTTATGTGAACAAATAATAGATGACCTCAAACTGATAACAACAAAAGGAAGGAGGGGGCTGAGACTCGTCCCTCATCATCTGTATGCGAGATCTCGGCTAAGCAGCCAGATGTTGATGAAGTGAGATTGATGCTACTACAGACACTATGATTTGACTCCTCCCTCACTGTATGCAATAAGATGAGCTACACAAGGAATTAATAGCAAAATATTATACTATAATATTTTCAGGTAAGATTTTGAAGTTTGCTTAATGGCATACCTTTTCAAGGCTGCATGACATTTTTATGTGCTAGTCATCTATTTGAGAATTTGTGAGCATTTTAACTTGGGGCAGTAAGGTCTCTATCACTACAAACAGGTACTGTCTTGTTGCTGGAGATTGGATGTTTGCCAATGTGATTCCTACTTAAAATAATTGAGATAGATTCTTAGCTTAAATTTACTCCCCATCAGCCTGACTTTGAAACAGAAAAGCCTTGTTAATGCCATGGGTGGGTTAAAAAAGTAAAGGGACACCATCTGAAGTACTTTCAGTTCCTTTTAAACTGTGTTATAAAAATAAAAAACAGTTCTGCTTGATCAGTTTTATGTGTGTATACATGTGTGTATAGAGGCTTGTGTGGTGTAAATATTCTAAACAGAATTCATAGCTTGGAGATTAGGAGGAGGGGTTGTTGAGGTAGTTTGGACACTTAGAGAGGATGAAGCAAAATAGGATAACTTGAAGGTTGTATAAATCTGTGGTGGAGGGAAGGCAGGATAGGGATTGCCCTAGGAAAGGTTGGAGGGAGGGGGTAAGGCGAGTGTGAGTGTGTTAGATAGGTGTGAGTAGGGCCAAATGGTTTTTGAGACTTGATGAGCTGTTAGAATGTGAGCAAGGTAACATTTGTGAAAGGATTCAGGGAAACCAGTTATCCAGACTTCAGTCCCAGAGGTGGGAAGTAAAGTGCTTGCGCTCTGAAGAAAGGGTGGGGATATTTGCAGTTTGGAGGCATCTGAACTGTAGCATTGGCATGCCTTTGGCAAAACATTGATAAGAGTGAATGATAGTGAAAGTGTTTTTTCTTTTTCAGGTCACTCTATCTTTATGGGAGACAACTGGTGTGTGTCTATGTTGAAAGTTAGAAATTTTGTTTCAGTTGGTGGAAGAAGAGTGAAATTGTCCAGCTCTGTCTGTTAGCAGAGTGGAAGGAGGTGGTCTTTATGGAGTTCTTAACTTATAAAGGAGAGCCGAAATGAATTATCCTCTTAGTCTGATGAGAATCTGGGTAATTAAGTTAATTTCATCTCCAAAGTAATTGCTTTAGCACCATTGTAAAGTTGAAATGTCGTAAGTCGAACCATCCTTAATCCTTAATTGTAAGTCAAGGAGCACCTGTACTAATTAAAGATCACACCTATGAAGAGCATGAAGTGAAAAGTTATCTAATAGAAGCAATAACTATGATGAAGGGCTCATGATCCAAGGACCTGAAGTTATCCTCTCCCACTTTGGATCAAACCTGACTGCCTCTCATTCCCTAGGCACTGTATGGCCTATATGGGTTTAGTGCTTCCCCATTAAGGTCAGTAATGTGAGGAAGCTGCCTTGATGTTAGTGAAGGACTTGATACCTTCTAGGAAGCTGCCTTGATATTATTGAAGGACTTGATACCTTCTAGGAAGCTGCCTTGATGTTATTGAAGGATGATACCTTCTAGGAAGCTGCCTTGATGTTATTGAAGGACTTGATACCTTCTAGGAAGCTGCCTTGATATTATTGAAGGATGATACCTTCTAGGATGCTGCCTTGATGTTATTGAAGAACTTGATACCTTCTAGGAAGCTGCCTTGATGTTATTGAAGGATGATACCTTCTAGGAAGCTGCCTTGATGTTATTGAAGGACTTGATACCTTCTAGAAAGCTGCCTTGATATTATTGAAGGACTTGATACCTTCAAGGAAGCTGCCTTGATGTTACTGAAGGACTTGATACCTTCTAGGAAGCTGCCTTGATGTTATTGAAGGACTTGATACCTTCTAGGAAGCTGCCTTGATGTTATTGAAGGATGATACATTCTAGGAAGCTGCCTTGATGTTATTGAAGGACTTGATACCTTCTAGGAAGCTGCCTTGATATTATTGAAGGAATTGATACCTTCAAGGAAGCTGCCTTGATGTTATTGAAGGACTTGATACCTTCTAGGAAGCTGCCTTGATGTTATTGAAGGACTTGATACCTTCTAGGAAGCTGCCTTGATATTACTGAAGGACTTGATACCTTCTAAGAAGCTGCCTTGATGTTATTGGACTTGATACCTTCTAGGAAGCTGCCTTGATGTTATTGAAGGACTTGATACCTTCTAGGAAGCTGCCTTGATGTTATTGAAGGACTTGATACCTTCTAGGAAGCTGCCTTGATGTTATTGAAGGACTTGATACCTTCTAGGAAGCTGCCTTGATATTACTGAAGGACTTGATACCTTCTAAGAAGCTGCCTTGATGTTATTGGACTTGATACCTTCTAGGAAGCTGCCTTGATGTTATTGAAGGACTTCATACCTTCTAGGAAGCTGCCTTGATGTTACTGAAGGACTTGATACCTTCTAAGAAGCTGCCTTGATGTTATTGAAGGATTTGTTCTGAAGACTATGTACCTTTATGCCTTGCTGGTGGCTCTTCATGCAAAGAATCAGAACTACCTTCTCCTTGGATCAAAACCAGATTACTGTACCTCCCATTCCTCAACCACCAAATTACCCTTACAGGTTTAGTACCTCCCATGAATCTAATAATTCACCAACTGCTTCTGACATAGAATAAGTTCTGAATATGAGTTATAGAAGACATCTTGAGTGTTTTTGTTAATGTTTTTATAAGAATTATGATTTTTTATTTCAAAAATAGTGTACTGTTTTTGTAAGACTTGTTGTTTTATTACAAAAAAAAACTAGTTTTTATAAAAATTATGATTTTTTTAATTACAAAAATATGTAAATAAAAATTATGATTTTTTTAATTACAAAAATATGTAAATAAAAATTATGATTTTTATTTACAAAAATAGTACTGTTTTGTAAGAATCATGATTTTTTAATAGTAATAATAATTGTTGTTTTACAAGAAGCATAAGTTTTTATTGCAATATAAATGCTTGTATTATAAGATCTTTCATTATAAGATATTTTACTATAAAATTCATGTTTTTGTAAGGTTACTGGCAATGCTTTCTTGTGCAAATTTTGCTTGCTTGACTCATGGAATCGTAATACACGATAACATGATTGTCATTTCTGATGATCACTTTTTTTTTTTCCTCCTAGTTGTGGTTGCAGGAGTCTAGTGTCTATTCGTAGCCTCTATACTACCCTGGTGCACATCAGGATTTTTTATGAATAAAATAGACAAAAATGTTTAGCAACCCATTTGCCAAACAAGCCCTCCAGGTACTGTAGATGTATAGTATACATTATCGATAAGATGGTAGTAGGTTGGTAGACAGCAACCACCCAGGGAAGTACTACCGTCCTGCCAGATGACTGTGAAACAGAAACCTGTAACTGTTTTGCATGATGGTAGGATTGCTGGTTTCTTTTTCTGTCTCATAAACACGCTAGATAACAGGGATATCTTGCTACTCCTACTTACACTTTGGTCACACTTCACAGACACGCACATGCATATATATATATACATACATCTAGGTTTTTCTCCTTTTTATAAATAGCTCTTGTTCTTCTTTATTTCTTCTATTGTCCATGGGGAAGTGGAAAAGAATCTTTACTCCGTAAGCCATGCGTGTCGTATGAGGCGACTAAAATGCCGGAAGCAATGGGCTAGTAACCCCTTCTCCTGTAGACATTTACTAAAAAAGAGAAGAAGAAAAACTTTATAAAACTGGGATGCTTAAATGTGCGTGGATGTAGTGCAGATGACAAGAAACAGATGATTGCTGATGTTATGAATGAAAAGAAGTTGGATGTCCTGGCCCTAAGCGAAACAAAGCTGAAGGGGGTAGGGGAGTTTCAGTGGGGGGAAATAAATGGGATTAAATCTGGAGTATCTGAGAGAGTTAGAGCAAAGGAAGGGGTAGCAGTAATGTTAAATGATCAGTTATGGAAGGAGAAAAGAGAATATGAATGTGTAAATTCAAGAATTATGTGGATTAAAGTAAAGGTTGGATGCGAGAAGTGGGTCATAATAAGCATGTATGCACCTGGAGAAGAGAGGAATGCAGAGAGAGAGAGAGAGATTTTGGGAGATGTTAAGTGAATGTATAGGAGCCTTTGAACCAAGTGAGAGAGTAATTGTGGTAGGGGACCTGAATGCTAAAGTAGGAGAAACTTTTAGAGAGGGTGTGGTAGGTAAGTTTGGGGTGCCAGGTGTAAATGATAATGGGAGCCCTTTGATTGAACTTTGTATAGAAAGGGGTTTAGTTATAGGTAATACATATTTTAAGAAAAAGAGGATAAATAAGTATACAAGATATGATGTAGGGCGAAATGACAGTAGTTTGTTGGTTTATGTATTGGTAGATAAAAGACTGTTGAGTAGACTTCAGGATGTACATGTTTATAGAGGGGCCACAGATATATCAGATCACTTTCTAGTTGTAGCTACACTGAGAGTAAAAGGTAGATGGGATAAAAGGAGAATAGAAGCATCAGGGAAGAGAGAGGTGAAGGTTTATAAACTAAAAGAGGAGGCAGTTAGGGTAAGATATAAACAGCTATTGGAGGATAGATGGGCTAATGAGAGCATAGGCAATGGGGTCGAAGAGGTATGGGGTAGGTTTAAAAATGTAGTGTTAGAGTGTTCAGCAGAAGTTTGTGGTTACAGGAAAGTGGGTGTGGGAGGGAAGAGGAGCGATTGGTGGAATGATGATGTAAAGAGAGTAGTAAGGGAGAAAAAGTTAGCATATGAGAAGTTTTTACAAAGTAGAAGTGATGCAAGGAGGGAAGAGTATATGGAGAAAAAGAGAGAGGTTAAGAGAGTGGTGAAGCAATGTAAAAAGAGAGCAAATGAGAGAGTGGGTGAGATGTTATCAACAAATTTTGTTGAAAATAAGAAAAAGTTTTGGAGTGAGATTAACAAGCTAAGAAAGCCTAGAGAACAAATGGATTTGTCAGTTAAAAATAGGAGAGGAGAGTTATTAAATGGAGAGTTGGAGGTATTGGAAAGATGGAGGGAATATTTTGAGGAATTGTTAAATGTTGATTAAGATAGGGAAGCTGTGATTTCGTGTATAGGACAAGGAGGAATAACATCTTGTAGGAGTGAGGAAGAGCCAGTTGTGAGTGTGGGGGAAGTTCGTGAGGCAGTAGGTAAAATGAAAGGGGTAAGGCAGCCGGGATTGATGGGATAAAGATAGAAATGTTAAAAGCAGGTGGGGATATAGTTTTGGAGTGGTTGGTGCAATTATTTAATAAATGTATGGAAGAGGGTAAGGTACCTAGGGATTGGCAGAGAGCATGCATAGTTCCTTTGTATAAAGGCAAAGGGGATAAAAGAGAGTGCAAAAATTATAGGGGGATAAGTCTGCTGAGTATACCTGGTAAAGTGTATGGTAGAGTTATTATTGAAAGAATTAAGAGTAAGACGGATAATAGGATAGCAGATGAACAAGGAGGCTTTAGGAAAGGTAGGGGGTGTGTGGACCAGGTGTTTACAGTGAAACATATAAGTGAACAGTATTTAGATAAGGCTAAAGAGGTCTTTGTGGCATTTATGGATTTGGAAAAGGCATATGACAGGGTGGATAGGGGGGCAATGTGGCAGATGTTGCAGGTGTATGGTGTAGGAGGTAGGTTACTGAAAGCAGTGAAGAATTTTTACGAGGATAGTGAGGCTCAAGTTAGAGTATGTAGGAAAGAGGGAAATTATTTCCCAGTAAAAGTAGGCCTTAGACAGGGATGTGTGATGTCACCGTGGTTGTTTAATATATTTATAGATGGGGTTGTAAGAGAAGTAAATGCGAGGGTCTTGGCAAGAGGCGTGGAGTTAAAAGATAAAGAATCACACACAAAGTGGGAGTTGTCACAGCTGCTCTTTGCTGATGACACTGTGCTCTTGGGAGATTCTGAAGAGAAGTTGCAGAGATTGGTGGATGAATTTGGTAGGGTGTGCAAAAGAAGAAAATTAAAGGTGAATACAGGAAAGAGTAAGGTTATGAGGATAACAAAAAGATTAGGTGATGAAAGATTGAATATCAGATTGGAGGGAGAGAGTATGGAGGAGGTGAATGTATTCAGATATTTGGGAGTGGACGTGTCAGCGGATGGGTCTATAAAAGATGAGGTGAATCATAGAATTGATGAGGGGAAAAGAGTGAGTGGTGCACTTAGGAGTCTGTGGAGACAAAGAACTTTGTCCTTGGAGGCAAAGAGGGGAATGTATGAGAGTATAGTTTTACCAACGCTCTTATATGGGTGTGAAGCATGGGTGATGAATGTTGCAGCGAGGAGAAGGCTGGAGGCAGTGGAGATGTCATATCTGAGGGCAATGTGTGGTGTGAATATAATGCAGAGAATTCGTAGTTTGGAAGTTAGGAGGAGGTGCGGGATTACCAAAACTGTTGTCCAGAGGGCTGAGGAAGGGTTGTTGAGGTGGTTCGGACATGTAGAGAGAATGGAGCGAAATAGAATGACTTCAAGAGTGTATCAGTCTGTAGTGGAAGGAAGGCGGGGTAGGGGTCGGCCTAGGAAAGGTTGGAGAGAGGGGGTAAAGGAGGTTTTGTGTGCGAGGGGCTTGGACTTCCAGCAGGTATGCGTGAGCGCGTTTGATAGGAGTGAATGGAGACAAATGGTTTTTAATACTTGACGTGCTGTTGGAGTGTGAGCAAAGTAACATTTATGAAGGGGTTCAGGGAAACCGGCAGGCCGGACTTGAGTCCTGGAGATGGGAAGTACAGTGCCTGCACTCTGAAGGAGGGGTGTTAATGTTGCAGTTTAAAAACTGTAGTGTAAAGCACCCTTCTGGCAAGACAGTGATGTAGTGAATGATGGTGAAAGTTTTTCTTTTTCGGGCCACCCTGCCTCGGTGGGAATCGGCCAGTGTGATAATAAAAAAAATAAAAATAAAATGGAGAATTAGACACGTGTAACATCTGGGTGGTGATATGTTTACAACAAAGATACCCAGATGTTGCACATGTCTAATTCTTCACCTCCAGATACTGCCGTCCTGTCCTTAGTGTCAAATGGAAGACTATAAACATTTTTGCACTCTGTTAGAGTGCTGGTCTTTTTCTGCTATGAATATGTAAGATGGCAGGTAAATCTTACAAACTTATACTTGCTTTCAGCATGCTCTTACATTTCCTTTTGTATGTAGTTCAAAATAGTTTTTAATCTTGTTATATTTCCTTTCCAGTTTGATGGCTGAGATGCGACTGGGCCACAGGGGCAATGATTCTCATTACCATTAACAGATAACGGTTAACAGAATTATCTAAGTTTCTTTGACTGACCATACCACAGGCGGGGATAGAACCCGCAATCAGAGAGTCTCAAAACTCCAGACTGTCGCGTTAGCCGCTGGACCAGCTAGCCACAATAAGATTCGTCCAGCTAGGTATATTTCTACACCATAGGAAGGTTAGCATAGGCACCACTATGACCACAAATGCAAGTGTTTACAGACGAATCTCCAGCTAGCGTGGCCATGATGAACTCTAGCTCAAGTCCCCTCAAAGCTGTTAACATGACTCACGAAATCGTAATGACACGATTGCAAACAGTGGTCCAGTGGCTAACATGACGGTCTGAAGTTTTGAGACTCTCTGATCACGGGTTCTATCCCCGCCCATGGTGTGATTTGTTTGCAATCATGTCATTACAATTTCGTGAGTCATGTTTTGACTGGCATTGCGTGTAGGCTGTTCTTGACAATGTTCTTCATATCCCCTAGTATTAGTACACTAACAAGGGCATAAGCTGAAAATCTGTAGCTGGATTTGCACCCACAAATTTTAGACAGTCCCTGACAGATTTTAAATCAAAGGCTGTTTTGGGGTCTTTGATACAGTATAAAGTTTTCTTCACATTTTATTATAAAACAGCCTGATTTCATTAGCATGAAGACTTGCTGAGGTTTTTTTTCAACACTGGTCATCTTCCACTGAGGTAAGGTGACCTGGAATAGAAACACTTTCACCATCATTCACACCATAACTATTTTGCCAGGGGCGCGTAAATACAACAGTTTGGACATCCCTCCAAGCAGTAAAATATCCCCACCCCTGCCTTAGAATGCAGGCACTGTACTTCCCACCTCCAGGACTCAAGTCTGGCTAACCAGCTTCCCTGAATCCCTTCACAAAATATTACCTTGTTCACACTCCAACAGCTTGTCAAGTCCAAGTCCCAAAAACTATTTGCTTCCACTCCTATCTAACACTCTAACATGCCTGCTGGATGTCCAAGCCTTTTGCACATAAAACCTCCTTTACTGTTTAATTATATTATACAAAATATACTGATTTTTTTCAGGGGATTTGAGGCGGACAATGATATGACTCATACACAAGACATTAATGAAAACAGTTGCAACAAGCTGTATTGAGTAATTTGTGCATTGAATCATGGCTGACTGAGTCAAGCTTAATTACCTCCCAGATGTATAACACCTACAAATTTGATGCATTCCCATAATTAGAATACCAATTTCAGAAATGGATTTTCCTCTTAAGGCTCTCAGATGTATAAGGAAGAGAAATGCCAAAGCCATGATAAAAATTTTCATTTCTTAATGAAGCATTTTCATAATATGTCCTATGACTGGTTTCTTCTGCTGCACATCTTAGTTATGAGACACATATTCATATTTCACATTTTTTTTTTTATTCAATCAAACTTTATCATATTATCCTTTTACTCGTATTGTTTTTGTTTTTTGTCTTTTCCCACTTCTCTGTTTGCAGTCGTGCTTGAATAATTATTTATATTTTCTAACTTGATGGTTGACCCCTACCAAGGCAGGGTGACCCAGAGAAGAAAACACATTCACCAATATTTACTCAGTCTCCACCTTTCCAGAATTGTACTGACACAGCAGTCAGAGTACCCTCCAACTACATAAAACATACCAGCCTCTCCTTCAGAGTGCCGGCAGTTCTCTTCCCACCTCTATGACTGGAGTCTGGCTAATCGTTTCTCTGATTCACTTCATAAATGTTACTTTGCTCACACTTCAACAGCACTGGTCTCCATTCGAATCTAAGAAGCTCACACAAGCCTGCTAGATGCTCAAACCTGTATCTCTTAAATCTTATATCTCCTCTCTCCACCAGTTCCTGGGAAGGCTTCTACCTTGTTCTTATTTCTCAAATTTTAGCTGACCTCTGAATGTTTATGATATAAACTCCTCAAAGGGGGTTCCTTGACTCCAGAAGGGAAGGGGAAGGCCCTGATCTTAGGAGCTGGAGCTGTCCTCTTCCTTGTATTGAGCCTGATTACCTTCCATTTTCCCAGGTGCTCTATGACTTCTATGGGTTTAGCACTGTATGATGAATGTAATAATAATTTATATATGAAACCGAATAACATCCAAAAAAAAAAAGAGATAAAAAGGTGTGTGGCTCCATTTGATTCAGTCTCCATGTGTGTATTCTTTGATGCTGTTGAAAGACTCTTGAATTGGAAGAATCCACCCTTTCCTCAGATTGAACTTCACTTTCCCTAGGCACTATTTGATTCAGGAAATTGTAATGGCACGATTGCAAACAAACCACAGTACGGGCAGGAATTGAACTTGTGGTGAGTGAATTTTATGATTCACTCACCACAAGTTCAATTCCCACCTATACCATGGCTTGAACTATTTAATACCTATGGGTTTTGTGCTGCCTCATGAATATGGTAGTTGAGGTAATCTGCTGATCTCGCAATGTTCCTTCACAGTCTGGTGGTGGGTTGGATGCTGGCCTGCTTTTGTATTCACTACCCAAACTCTCAGTTATGGGCCCACCTTATCAATCACTGGCTTCGGTGACTAGTGAGGTTGGGTAGCACTGAGTGCCATAACACATGGTTCTATAATGTATCATTTTTAGCTAGGGCAATGCAAGCATCAGTAGGTGAATACCCCTTTGGTTGTGTGATTGCCACTGGGCCCTCTGCTGGTTACTTGCATGTACATACAGTAGCCTGCCCTTCGAGGGCTGCTTTGATGGCAGTGAAGAGCTCATGATCCAAGAAATTTGAACTGTATAAACATTTCCTTCTCCCATACCTAAACTCAAATTTTACCATGAACTCAAGTTCATTCTTCCTTGAACATTTCCAATCACATTTGCACTTTGCTACAGTATGGACAAATGGTTCCAAATCCCCAGCATTTATTTCCAAGTAATGTAATTCAAGGACATTTACCATAGATGGTCAGTATTTTGACAATATTATGTGCACTTTTCATAACAATTGTACTTATCACAACCATGTCCATGAGTCATTCCTTGTCCTTTCCGACCTGTTACAAGTGATCAAAAGGTTAAAGTCCATACATCTTGTAATCTGAATTAAATGATGCTTTTGTCACATCTCTAGCAGAGACTGTCCTTTGGTGGGTTCCTAGTCATTCTGATATTTTGGGTAATGAACTCTCATATTCCACTGCTTGTTCCACAGTTAGACTTTTCAATCTCCCACATGGGATATCCATTTTCAGACCAATATATTTCGAGTCTTCAAAACTGCTGGTAATGGCATTGATCCGAGTCGGTAACCAGTAAACTGTTTCCCATCAAATTGCAATGATGACGTGACCATTTCCTTCAGTGCTGCCAGGTGTGGGAAGCTGTATTCTTGTAATTACACTGAACACAAGACTCTTGTGGACACCTCATGGAAAAAAAGCCCAATGCTTCTCAGGAGTGTCAGGCTGTGCCAGATCAAATGGGCTGATTAAAACACCATTTACATAACTCATGAATGAGCTGTTGCATAGAATCCAACAAAATTTGAATCTATGCAGCTTACACCTAAACAATGTTTACTCAAATTCATAAGATGCCTCAGCCATTAAAGATTAATGCAGCAAATACTTATTTGATCAAGCAAGCACCAGAAACTTGGTCTAGGGTCAAGCTGCAAGAGTAGGAAAACTCAAAACCCACCAAAGATTTTAGATTTCAAAATACACATCTATTAATTGAACAGAAAATGCAAACTTTCCTTTGAATATGTATTGCAGTATCCCGATGCATTCATTCAACCTGATGCTGAAAGGCTCTTGATCCAATGAATTAAATTTACCTTCCCATTCCTTGGGACCCTTGTGGGTTTTGTGTTTAATTTTGATTATACATGCATAATCCTATTCCTTGGATTAAACCTGATTACCTCCTGCTTCCCAGTCATCAGTGGATGTACCTTGATACCTGTGAGAGCTCCTGATCTGAGGAACTGAACCTCCTTTTCCCTGGATCAAACCTGAATGCCACCCATCCCCAGGGTGCTATGTAACACCTATGGGTTTAGTGCCACTGCCTCCCTTGATTAAGATATCAAGGACCTGAATGAAAATAACTCATTGACTTTCTTGGTTATTCTAGGTAACTTTACTAGGTATAATAACTGTATTTACGTGTACCTGTACCTAAATAAACCTATGTGTTTTATCCAGTGTGTTGTGTGATCGGTAATTCTGCAACCACCCCAGTGCTGTATGGCCCTTAAGGGTTTAGCGCTTCATTACGATTATAATAAAAATCTGTAACCACCCTGAATGTGCTATTGTAATTCATAATTACATACTGTAACTTGCCTAGATACAACCTTAACTTTCTAAATATTAGATAATGTAATATAACTCACAGGTTTAGTGCCTCCCCTAACTGATGGGGCTAGTGAGGGGTTCATGATCCTTCCCTTGGATTAAATCTGAATGCCTCCAGTACCCCAGATATTATGTGACCCCTATTGAGTTTAGCACTTCCCATTTGAATATTAAGGATAGGCCTGACCTGCTCCCACTAATGTGCCCCACCCACATGCAACAACATCTGCTGCTGCTTCATTCTACTTCCAATGGCTCCGCTGTATAGTCCTTGTGGCTTAGCGCTTCTTTTTGATTATAATAATTCCAATGGCTCCACAATCAAAAGTTGTATGACCCTTGTGGGTTTAGCACTTAGTTTTGATAATACTCATAATTCACAACTAAAATTGCTAAATCTTTGACCCACTTTCGGGGACTGACCCACTTCTAGTGGCCCCACTCACATATGACCACATTTACAACTGCTTCACTGTAGTTCATCCTAGTGGATTTAGTGCTTTGTTGTGATTATAATTCATTGCAGTTCAAATTCTGTATGACCCTTGTAGGTTTAGTGCTTTTTGATTATGCAGTTCAAATTAAAATTTTTATTTCTTTTATACTTAACAAAGATAATGTAATTTACATGCAATAAAACATTGGTAGCAACAACAGAAAGTCACTAGTATGTAATGCATTTTGCGCAAACTAATCATAATGCTTAAAGACTACTTAAAAACTAGGCATAAATGATTAAGTATGGCTTCTTAAAAACATAAGGAGTACTGCAGCAGGCCTACTGGCTCATGCTAGGCAGGTCCAAGTCACCTACTGGCCTAAGCTATTGGTAAGCAGTTAAATGTACAATAAGAGAGGTAGCTAAATGAACAGTGGTACAATTTTAAACATTTCTTCCACTTGCTTTACTGTAAAAGACCTCATTCTCAAGTCTCTTATTAGACTGATAAAGCCCTTGGTGGGCAAAATATCTCAATAAAGATACCCAGGTGTTGCATGTGTCTTACTCCAATGGTAATACAAGGACCCCCAATGGAAATACAAGGACCACCAATGGAAATACAAGGACCCCAATGGAAATACAAGGATCCCCAATGGAAATACAAGGACCCTCAATGGAAATACAAGGACCCCCAATGGAAATACAAAGACCAATACTGGAAATAAAAGGACCCCAGTTGAAATACAAGGACCCCAATGGAAATACAAGGACCACCAATGGTAATACAAGGACCACCAATGGAAATACAAGGACCACCAATGGAAATACAAGGACCCCCAATGGTAATACAAGGACCCCAATGGTAATACAAGGACCCTAGTTGAAATACAAGGACCCCAATGGAAATACAAGGTCCACCAATGGAAATACAAGGACCCCAATGGAAATACAAGGACCCCAATGGAAATACAAGGACCCCAGTGGAAATACAAGGACCCCAATGGAACTAACTCCAATGGTAATATAAGGACACCATTGGACTACAAGGACCCCAATGAAATACTAGGACCCCAATGGTAATACAAGGACCACCAATGGTAATACAAGGACCACCAATGGTAATACAAGGACCCCAATGGAAATATAATGACCCCAATGGTAATACAAGGACTCCAATGGAAATACAATGACCCCAGTGGAAATACAAGGACCCCAATGAGTTATCCTAGGTAATTTACAAAATGACTAACACAAAAAAAGTTCAAAGTGACTTATTTCCGTAATAATAATAATAATAATAATAATAATAATAATAATAATAATAATAATAATAATAATAATAAATTTATTTCTTTTTGCAGTAGTGTAATTTACATACAATAAAATATTGTTAGGTACAAAAAAAAAGTCAGTAGCATTTACTCATTTACAACGATTTACTACAAAGATACATTACAAAATAATAAAAAAAATCATTCTATTTATCTCGCCCAGATACTCATATATAAATTAAGTGGCTAAATAATGGGAAAAAAAGAGTTAAAATAAGAACCATTGGGGAGGCAGGTATCCCCTTCCTGCCAGAGCTGAGAAACAACAAGTATGGGTTTTGACACTGTCTGGAATTCTCACCCCAAGAAATACGGCCCAGGCTCCCGCCGCTGGTTAGTATGGTTGTGGTTGTGTTGATGTGGTTGTGTGGAGTTGGTAGAGTGAGTGTGGTTGTGGTAGGTGATGTATTAAGGGTGTAATGGAGGGCTGTGTGTGGCGCCCACGTGAGGCTTGTTCAGGTATAGTTGTATGACCCTGGTGGGTTTAGCGCTAAGTTCTGATTATAATAATATTCAGGTATATATACGTACAATTATCATATATATAATTTAGCGCGTATGTAAATTACCTAGTATAACCAAAAAAGGTCGGTGACAGTTATATTGGGTCCTTGAACACGGCAATAAGTCTGGTAGACAACGCTGTGTCCGTGGTTCGATCCCCGGTACGGATGTAAACCTTGGAACGTGTTTCCTTAAGACACCTGCTGTCCATGTTCCACTATCAGTAAAATATGTACCTGGGTGTTAGTGGACTGGTGTGGGTCGCATCCTGGGACAAAATTGACCAAATTTTTTGGGAAATGCTCAGCATAACAAGCGACTTTCTATATAGTAGTATGTTATTAATGTCAGCTATGGTCTGTATACCTTGTACATGTACTGGTAGAAATAGATTAAAATTATTAATAGGCCTACTGACCCATGCCCCTTGTGGCTTAGCGCTTCTTTTTGATTATAATAATACTGGCCCATGCTAAGTAGGTCTAACTCATAACTACTCGTGTACCCTTCCACTATGTTTAGCTTGTATGACCCATGTGGGTTTAGCACCAAGCCGAGTTATTTCTGCTAGGTGTCTTGGTTATATATTTTTGGCAAGTTATTTGTAACCCCTTTAATTATTCTGTCTTTATATAGTTCAGTCTTATCTCCTCTAATTAAATGTCTTTCCAGAGTGCAGTACCCTCAGTCTATCCTTGTAGGATAGAGAGTGCCCTCAGTCTATCCTTGTAGGATAGAGAGTGCCCTCAGTCTATCCTTGTAGGATAGAGAGTGCCCTCAGTCTATCCTTGTAGGATAGAGAGTGCCCTCAGTCTATCTGTAAATAAAGGGGACGTAAATAACGTGCTGAAAATATCTAGTCTAGACAGGACTCGTAGCAATGGTTTTAGACAGGACTCGTAGCAATGGTTTTAAGTTGGAAAAATTCAGATTCAGGAAGGATATAGGAAAGCACTGATTTGGTAATAGAGTTGTGGATGAGTGGAACAAACTCCCAAGTACAGTTATAGAGGCTAAAACGTGTAGTTTTAAAAATAGGTTAGATAAATACGTGAGTGGGTGTGATTTGGACCTGATTAGCTTGTGCTACTAGGTCAGTTGCCGTGTTCCTTCCTTAAGTGAATGTGACCTGACCTGAATAGGTTGGGGCATTGGCTTAAGCCGGTAGGAGACTTGGACCTGCCTCGCATGGGCCAGTAGGCCTGCTGTAGTGTTCCTTCCTTCTTATGTTCTTATGTCTATCCTCGTAGGATGGACAGTGCCCTCAGTCTATCCTTGTAGGATGGACAGTGCCCTCAGTCTATCCTTGTAGGATGGACAGTGCCCTCAGTCTATCCTTGTAGGATGGACAGTGCCCTCAGTCTATCCTTGTAGGATGGACAGTGCCCTCAGTCTATCCTTGTAGGATGGACAGTGCCCTCAGTCTATCCTTGTGGGATGGACAGTGCCCTCAGTCTATCCTTGTGGGATGGACAGTGCCCTCAGTCTATCCTCGTGGGATGGACAGTGCCCTCAGTCTATCCTTGTGGGATGGACAGTGCCCTCAGTCTATCCTTGTGGGATGGACAGTGCCCTCAGTCTATCCTTGTGGGATGGACAGTGCCCTCAGTCTATCCTCGTGGGATGGACAGTGCCCTCAGTCTATCCTCGTGGGATGGACAGTGCCCTCAGTCTATCCTCGTGGGATGGACAGTGCCCTCAGTCTATCCTCGTGGGATGGACAGTGCCCTCAGTCTATCCTCGTGGGATGGACAGTGCCCTCAGTCTATCCTCGTGGGATGGACAGTGCCCTCAGTCTATCCTCGTGGGATGGACAGTGCCCTCAGTCTATCCTCGTGGGATGGACAGTGCCCTCAGTCTATCCTCGTGGGATGGACAGTGCCCTCAGTCTATCCTCGTGGGATGGACAGTGCCCTCAGTCTATCCTCGTGGGATGGACAGTGCCCTCAGTCTATCCTCGTGGGATGGACAGTGCCCTCAGTCTATCCTCGTGGGATGGACAGTGCCCTCAGTCTATCCTCGTGGGATGGACAGTGCCCTCAGTCTATCCTCGTGGGATGGACAGTGCCCTCAGTCTATCCTCGTGGGATGGACAGTGCCCTCAGTCTATCCTCGTGGGATGGACAGTGCCCTCAGTCTATCCTCGTGGGATGGACAGTGCCCTCAGTCGATCCTCGTGGGATGGACAGTGCCCTCAGTCTATCCTCGTGGGATGGACAGTGCCCTCAGTCTATCCTCGTGGGATGGACAGTGCCCTCAGTCTATCCTCGTGGGATGGACAGTGCCCTCAGTCTATCCTCGTGGGATGGACAGTGCCCTCAGTCTATCCTCGTGGGATGGACAGTGCCCTCAGTCTATCCTCGTGGGATGGACAGTGCCCTCAGTCTATCCTCGTGGGATGGACAGTGCCCTCAGTCTATCCTCGTGGGATGGACAGTGCCCTCAGTCTATCCTCGTGGGATGGACAGTGCCCTCAGTCTATCCTCGTGGGATGGACAGTGCCCTCAGTCTATCCTCGTGGGATGGACAGTGCCCTCAGTCTATCCTCGTGGGATGGACAGTGCCCTCAGTCTATCCTCGTGGGATGGACAGTGCCCTCAGTCTATCCTCGTGGGATGGACAGTGCCCTCAGTCTATCCTCGTGGGATGGACAGTGCCCTCAGTCTATCCTCGTGGGATGGACAGTGCCCTCAGTCTATCCTCGTGGGATGGACAGTGCCCTCAGTCTATCCTCGTGGGATGGACAGTGCCCTCAGTCTATCCTCGTGGGATGGACAGTGCCCTCAGTCTATCCTCGTGGGATGGACAGTGCCCTCAGTCTATCCTCGTGGGATGGACAGTGCCCACAGTCTATCCTCGTGGGATGGACAGTGCCCTCAGTCTATCCTCGTGGGATGGACAGTGCCCTCAGTCTATCCTCGTGGGATGGACAGTGCCCTCAGTCTATCCTCGTGGGATGGACAGTGCCCTCAGTCTATCCTCGTGGGATGGACAGTGCCCTCAGTCTATCCTCGTGGGATGGACAGTGCCCTCAGTCTATCCTCGTGGGATGGACAGTGCCCTCAGTCTATCCTCGTGGGATGGACAGTGCCCTCAGTCTATCCTCGTGGGATGGACAGTGCCCTCAGTCTATCCTCGTGGGATGGACAGTGCCCACAGTCTATCCTCGTGGGATGGACAGTGCCCACAGTCTATCCTCGTGGGATGGACAGTGCCCTCAGTCTATCCTCGTGGGATGGACAGTGCCCTCAGTCTATCCTCGTAGGATGGAGTGCCCACAGTATATCCTCGTAGGATGGAGTGCCCACAGTATATCCTCGTAGGATGGAGTGCCCACAGTATATCCTCGTAGGATGGAGTGCCCACAGTATATCCTCGTAGGATGGACAGTGCCCACAGTATATCCTCGTAGGATGGACAGTGCCCACAGTATATCCTCATAGGATACAGTGCCCTCAGTCTATCCTTGTAGGATAAACAGTGCCCTCAGTCTATCCTCGTAGGATGAACAGTGCCCTCATACATGATTTCCATGTGCCTGGGTGTGTAGCCTTCATCCCCTGACGTGGAGAGAGAGGTTGAAGGTATCCCCCATGTCCCCACTCTCAACAGCGGCTTGACGAGGAACACCTTCCCCTCCTAAGACCTTGCATTGGGTGCCCCCCTCACCCTTCTTGCCTGTTGTACCCTCAGCCTGTAAACTACTGTCTAATCTCCAGTAAGTTTACCATATCCTGCAAGTACCCTGCTCACCAACTACAACCCTGCAATAACAGACAAGGTAGAGTGTCCACACCAGCACCTCCATACACCCCATTACAGTGGATGTTGCTGTTCAGAAGATAATTTAAATTGTGAAGTCTGAGAGCTTCTAACAAGACTTGAATTGTGAAAGAATGGTGGAAAATGTGTGTGTGTGGAGTTTTTTTTGTTACCCTACTTTAGTGGGTATAGCCAGTGTTGTAAAAAAAAAAAAAAAAATTATGCAGTTAGAAGTCCGAAGCCAAGACAACAGTGCATGAATGTTTGTCTCGATTTAAATTGTTCTGTACAGTTCTTGTCTGTTTTAATGGAAGACCATAAATGTCCTGGAAAAATGTAGAAAAATAACATTTAACCCTTGTTTCAGGAATATTTTCCCTTTAAATATTATCATTGAACTTATAATTGCGTGGAAAAGGGGGAATATCGGTGAAATGAATATGAATAATGATACGTGTTGAAAATAAAAAACTGAAATCCACATTTGGGCCCAAATCATACATGTACTGATCATTGTTTTCTTCTATACTGATTTATTATTTTTGTCAGCATTAGTAATCCTGTTTTTATTTCAGCCGGTCTTGTTCTAACCGTCATGGTCTCATCAGGAAATATGGCCTCATGATGTGTCGTCAGTGCTTCAGAGAATACTCTGCTGATATTGGCTTCAAGAAGGTGAGTGAGAAATCTTCCCTAGATAGTTTTATTATCTCTTCATTAACCTTTTACAGTAATTGTTTATGGTTGAGTAGGAAAGTCTTCAGTACTAGACCAGTTATTCTTTCTTATTGATGCCTCGGCTCAGCAGAACCTTGACTGCTAAGCCAAGTAGCTTTCATCCCTTAAAACTTATTATCCCTTAAATTTTTTGGAAAAATAAATCATTTTTAGGAACATGTAATTAATGTAGGAATCTGTTAAATTATTAAAAAATGAACTACAGGGCCACCCAAAAGCCTGGACATATAGGCAAAATTGCATTTTTGTAATAATTATACAATAATTTTGATGAAAAATATGTTTATCTTCAACTTGTTGTCCACCATTAGCAATGCAAAGTTCAGTGCGCTATGCAAGATTCACATGAACACAATGCAGTAATTCCAGTAACTGCTGGGAAAAAACAGAATGTTAGTAATATTTCCTATGTGTCCAGACTTTTGGGTCTTGCTGTATTTGAGGTTAAAAAAAAACTTGTAGGCGTGAAACTTAATGGGAAGTAGGGTGACAATCTAGCTTAACACCAAGTTATATACATGTACTTACCTGAAGGTTACCCCAAGATGATTTTGGGGTACTTATGTAAATTCCTATCCACTTTATTAGCTAGAACTTATACTTTATCTTGTAATTAATTCAACAGTTCTTTGCAACAAAATGACCTGTGACCTATTAAATCTCAAATATGAAAACTCCCTGCCTATCATGAGGCAGACATACAAAAATAATAATAGACAATTGGTGCATCACCCTGTAGGGTTCTGATATGAATATTCAGTTTACACATTAATTTGTTTTAAATGACCTTAGAAAAATCAGTAGATTGTGGGCTTCCCCACTTTTAGTGATAGCACTGCTGTAGTCTGATATACCTGTGATGGTGTTAAATTGTTTCTACCCTCACAGCCTGGCCTGGGGCCAAGTTTTTATGTTGGTTGCCTGTTTGACTAGGCTGTTTCAGTGGCAGCTTGCATAGCTATCACAACCTTGTTGATCTGGTCTCAGTAGTATCAGTTCCCAGTAGTACCAGTTACCAGTAACCAGTAGTATGACTCACTACCAACTGTCTGTGTGAATCACTTGTTATTCACTGTTCAGCTGACCTAGCATGTTTTGAACACCGCTAAATTGTCATGTGGGGGGTTTGATTACGTGGATTGGGTAAAGGAAAGTCACATAGACAATAATGGGGTATAATTATAATGGAATATATGGGAAGCACCAGGCCCGCCCTGCCTCTCTGCTTTCTATCTTAAGACTGACTCACGAATTAGGTCCTAGGGGTGAGTGGCGTTCAAAACATGCTAGGTCAGCTGAACAGTGAATAACAAGTGATTCACACAGACGGTTGGTAGTGAGTCATACTACTGGTAACTGGTTACTGGTAACTGGTACTACTGGGAACTGATACTACTGAGACTGGTACCTGGCAGAGGTATTGATCCACTGTGTTCTAGTTAACTTCTGTACTTGTTTTGGAAGCATTTCTGATATCGACTGGTAGCAAGTTGAATAGCTTTGGACTGTGGATGTTGACACTTCTTTTGTTGTTCCCTTAGCACCAGTTTTTTCACTGGTTCCATTTCACACATCCTTTTATATGGCTCTTTTTACATTAGCATGTAGTTCTGAACTAAGCCCACAAGTATCTTTCTCTGCTCTGGAGAATACTTCATCATTCCCAGTACTTTATTGACTCTACATGGACAGTATGTAATCTCTACCTTTTCTAGCTCTGATGTTTTACCCTTTATACAACATGCTCACCACCTACCTGGTGGGTGTACCTTGAGGGTATTCTGGGGATCAATGCCTCTGAGGCCTGGTCCATGACCAGGCCTCCCTCAACTCGCCCGTTTTGTTGCCTCTACCTTCTCCCTCCTAACGAATTCTGTTCTTCTCTCCCTCCATGCATGAAATGCCTATTTCATTATCCCCCACACACCCCTCCCCGTCAAGTCTAGCAATATTGCCTGTTTTCCCATTATCTTAGCGGTGTCATTAACATGCCAATTTCTCTGGAGTTTATAGTATCCTGTTGAGGCTTGGCTGGACAATACTGTGCATGGAAATCGGCAAATTGAGAGTTAATAGACTCCCCTCATGCTTAACATTAGTTATTAGTTTCCCAAAGATGGCAAGGATGGGTTACCAATTTTGTTGATATTTCCTTTTCTTTCACCAGTGTTGCAATTTAACCCTTTCAGGGTCCAGAGGCCAAATTTCAAAGGGTGCACCAGTGTCCAAGAATTTAAAAAAAAATTTTTTTTTATTTTTTTCTTATGAAATGATTGAGAATCTTTTTCTGAAGGTAATAAAACAAAAAGTACGAAATTTGATGGAAAATTGACGAAATTATGCTCTCGCGAATTTTGATGTCAGCAATATTTATGAATCGGCGATTTTGCCGACTTTGACTCCCATTTTAGGCCAATTACATTATTCCAGTCTACCAAATTCTTAGCTATTTCACTAGTATTACTTCTTTTCTATCAATTGAGCACAAGAAATCGCCAAGTCAACTGTTTCAACTACAAAATAGTGATCGGAAATTGGTAATTTGGCCAATTTAACACAAAGTTCAAAATATTCCAATTTCAAAATAGGGTTCAGAATAAACAATGTAGGTATTCCTGGCACTAAACTAACATTTCCTCTGTTCATTAGTTATGTTTTGAGGCTTTACAAATGAGTTCCATTTTGATTTTTTATTCACATAATTAATTTTTATTCACACCAAAAAATAGAAGATTTGCTGTTATGCAATATTGTAATAATTGTATAAATATCATCACCACATTTGTGAA
Source organism: Cherax quadricarinatus (assembly GCF_038502225.1). NCBI lineage: Eukaryota > Metazoa > Arthropoda > Malacostraca > Decapoda > Parastacidae > Cherax > Cherax quadricarinatus. Next base: position 3,263,671 of record NC_091378.1, read on the forward strand.
TGTATATTAGACCCACCAGCTGGCGTGTATTAGATGTGTGAGGTCATTTGTTTACTCTTGAACATCGGCAAAAATTTAACATTTCCACTCTTTGAGCTGTTTCAAGCCATTTCCACTGCTGAAACCAATCAAAATCATCTCTATTTCTGTAATATGTCTTCCATTCTATCAAATGAGACCAAGAAATTGCAAATACAACTATTAAAAACATACGAAAAAACACTGTAAATTCGGTTTCAATAAAATATCACGGTCTCAGTTTTTTTCTCTCATTATACACAGTGTGCTGCAGGATTTGTTTTGTGTGGTGCACACATACCACATAGATGTATTCTCTCATATCTAGGCCCAAATTTACCACTCACAGTTTATCAGAGTGAGCTGAGCTCATGGCGTAGATCTACAGTTTGGACCCTGAAAGGGTCAACTAATACAAAATATTAATTTTGATGTATATGCAGTAAAGATTGATAAATAAAATGAGAGTACAGTAGTCACATTTTTTTCCACATGCTTCTGTTTTCAAAACCTTTTTAATTTTGTTGGCCTGAAATAGTACGTCTATTTTTGTCATTTCATACTTGGTTGACCAGTACAGTGGACCCCCGGTTTACGATCAGCTCCCAATGCGACCAATTATGTAAGTGCATTTGTATGTGTGTTTGGGGGTCTGAAATGGACTAATCTAATTCACAATATTCCTTATGGGAACAAATTCGGTCAGTACTGGCACCTGAACATACTTCTGGAATGAAATAATATCGTAAACCGGGGGTCCACTGTACTGTACTGAGCTGCATTTTTGTAAATGAAGATTATCATGTCCTTTTGATATCTTAAACACTGTCATCTTCATCGTTGCTTTGCATGACTCCGTATATTTGGCTTTTCCAAATTTCATACACTGCTCTTGAATTGTTGTCACTTTGTGCAGGACGCCTTCCTTTGAAGGTTCGTCCCATAGATCTACGGCTTTGAAGCCAGGGTCCTAGCCATAGATCTACATCGTGAGCTCAGCTCACTCAGATAAGCTGTGAGTGGTAAATTTGGGTCTAGATATGAGAGAATATATCTATGTGGTAAGTGTGCACCACATAAAACAAATCTTGCAGCTCGTAGTGCATAATGAGAGAAAAACTGTGACTGTAATTTTGGATTAAAACGGCTACTTTGCGGTGTTTTTTCATATGTTTTTTACAGTTGTAGTTGTAATTTCTTGATCTCATTTGATAAAATAGAAGATATATTGTAGAAATAGAGATGATTTTGATCAGTTTTAGCACTGAAAATGGCTTGAAACTGAGCTCAAAGTAGTGGAAATGTTCAATTTTTGTCAACTGGTGGGTCTAATATACGTTCACGAATGTGCTGATATTATTTATACAAGTATTACAACATTGCATAACAGTAAATCTTCCATTTTTTGGTGTGAATAAAAAACTAAAATGGAATTCATTTGTAAAGCTTGAAAATGTAACTAATGAACAGAGAAAATGTTAGTTTAATGCCAGGAATGCCTGCATTGTTAATTCTGGACCCTATTTTGAAATTGGAATATTTAAACTTTGTGTTAATGAAAATGTCTATATTAACGTAAAATAAGACATTTAACCCTTTCAGGGTCCGTCCCGTAGATCTATGGCTTTACGTTCAGGGTCCAAACTGTAGATCTACGCCATGAGCTCAGCTCACTCTGATAAACTGTGAGTGGTAAATTTGGGCCCAGATATGAGAGAATACATCTATGTGGTATGTGTGCACCACATAAATCAAATCCTGCAGCACACTGTATATAATGAGAGAAAAAAAAACTGAGACGGTGATTTTCGATTAAAACTGCGACTTTGCAGTGTTTTTTCGTATGTTTTTTATAGTTGTATTTGCGATTTCTTGGTCTCATTTGATAGAATGGAAGACATATTACAGAAATAGAGATGATTTTGATTAGTTTTAGCACTGGAAATGGCTTGAAACTGAGCTCAAAGTAGCGGAAATGTTATTTTTTGCCGATGTTCAAGAGTAAAGAAATGACCTTGCACGTCTAATACACGCCAGCTGGTGGGTCTAATATACATTCACAAATATGGTGATGATATTTATACAATTATTACAATATTGCATAACAGTAAATCTATTTTTTGGTGTGAATAAAAATTCATTATGTGAATAAAAAATCAAAATGGAATTTATTTGTAGAGCCTCAAAACATAACTAATGAACAGAGGAAATGTTAGTTTAGTGCCAGGAATACCTACATTGTTTATTCTCGACCCTATTTTGAAATTGGAATATTTTGAACTGTGTTAAATTGGCCAAATTACCAATTTCCGATCACTTTATTTTGTAGTTGAAACGGTTGACTTGGCAATTTCTTGTGCTTAATCGATAGAATGGAAGTAATACTAGTGAAATAGCTAAGAATTTGGTAGACTGGAATAATGTAATTAGCCTAAAATGGGAGTCAAAGTCGGCAAAATCGCTGATTCGTAAATATTGCTGACATCAAAATTCGAGAGAGCATAATTTCGTCAATTTTCCATCAAATTTCATACTTTTTGTTTTATTACCTTCACAAAAAGATTCTCTACCATTTCATAAGAAAAAATAATTTTTTTTTTTTTTTAAATTCTTGGACACTGGGGCACCACTTCAGATTTTGGCCTTGGACCCTGAAAGGGTTAATTTGCCCAAGAGTGAGACACAAACGTATGAGCAGCCCAGGGGGACTCATCTGATACGAATGATTTCCGGGACGAGGTACGAAATCCAGAGCAAAATTTCGCCGTAAAAAGTGGTCAAAATCCAATCATACGATATCCAGTGCGGACGAAATCCGGGGTTTCACTGTGTGTGTGTGTGTTCAGCAAACCAGTGGTCTCCCACTGAGGTAGAAAAAAAAACACACACACACACACACACCATTCACACCATTCACTCCATCACTGTCTTACCAGAGCAATGCCGATACTACATTTCGAAACTGCAGATATCCCCACCCCTTCACTGTACTTACCACCTCCAGGACTCTAGTCTGGCTGACTGGTTTCCTCGAATTCCTTCATACATGTTACCTTGCTCACGCATTTACAGCGCGTCAAGCTGTAAAAACCACTTGTCTCCACTCCTAACATATTTTCTGGATGTCTAAGGCCCCCTCGCACAAAACCTCCTTTACCCTCTCCTTCCAACCTTTCCTAGGATGATCCCTGCCCTGCCTTCCCTCCACTACAGATTCATATGCCCTTCAAGTCATCCTGTTTTGTTCCATTCTCTTTAAATGTCTGAGCCTCTTCAACAATCCCTCTTCCACCCTCTAGATAATACTTTTATAGTAACCCTGCACCCTCTAATCTCCAAGCTATGAATTCTTTACACATTCACACCACACATTGCCCTCAAGACACATCATTGCCTCCAGCCTCCTCAATACAATATTCACAACCCATGCTTCACACCTATAAAGAGCTTTGGTCCCACTGTACTGATCCATTACCCATTTTGCTTCCATGGATAACATTCTTTGGCTCCACAGATTCCTTGATGCACCACCCACCTTTTTTCCCCTCTCAATTCTATGGTTCACCTTGTTTTTCATAGACCCATCCACCCATGTGCACTCTTAAATGTCTAAAGACATTCACTTCCTCCATACTCCCTCCTCCCAATCTGAAATCCAGTCTTTCCTTATTAATTTTTGTTACCCTCATCACCTTTCTCTTTCCTATGTTCACTTTTAATTTCTTTCATTTACATACCCTCGCAAATTCATCCACCAACCTTTGCAGCTTCTCTTCCGAATCTCCCGAAAACAAAAAGCATTTGAGACGACTCCCATTTTGATGAATTAGACACAAGTGCAACTCTTGTGTATCTTTATTGTGGAAGCATTTTGCTACTCAGTGGTTTCATCAGTCCAATACAAAGAATGGTGAAGATCAGGATGAGTTTGAGGTAATCAGTTCCTCAGCCTTGAGTCAGTGTAATCAGTCCATCAATCTTGAAAAGAATATAGCACATGCATGACAAAGTGGCTCATATACTGTAGGCAGGTGAGGTGAAGCAGTCATAGGCGATATCACACCAGACAGATTCACATGTGGAAGTAGATTAGGCAAGTCAAGAATTCACTATCAAGATCCCAAGATGATGTGTCTGACAGGAATGTAGATAAATGGTTCAGAGAACTGGCAAGTTGATAAATTAGACATGTGCAACACTTGGGTATCTTTATTAAGGAAATGTTTTGCTACAGTGGCTTCATCAGTCCTATACAAAGAAGACTGGACTGATGAAGCCACTGTGCGGCAAAATGTTTCTTCAGTAAAGATACTCAAGTGTTGCACTTGTCTAATTTATCAGCTTATCGGTTCTCTGAACCATTTATCTAAACTCCCATTTTGTATTAGATTCTATGATCAGTATTTTGGCTATTTAAGGTTGAAGGACCACATGACATGCTAAGGTATTATATTATGCGTAAATATAAAGTGTGGTACATGTAATGACAAAAATAAATCTTAGTGTCCGTTCATTATACAGCTATATGCACAACAAAAATAGCAGATTTCCATAGTCATACAAACATTTACATCACCTGGGCCAAGCCTGGCACAGGGTTAGGCTTGGTCCCAAGCCAGGATTGAACTTGATTGCCACTCAGTCCTTCATGTGCTATATGATCTCTAAGAGTTTAGTACTTCTCTCATAAATGTAAATTTGTAGCTAAACTTCTGCTACTTAAGGTTAACGAGATTTTTCATACTTGTGTGCCTATGTATGTAACTATACATGCACTGTATGCTGTGCACCTTTTTTTTTTATTATTAAAACCAGATTTGCCACATAAACTTATCAGCATACATCATTTTGCCAAAAATCAGTTGAAAGTAACAAAATCAACAACCTAATTTATGTTGAATACTGTAATACAAGATGGGGTTGGGTAGGTTAGATTAAGCTACATTATATTATGTTCATGCAAACTTTAGGTTGCTTAGTTTTGGTGCAGAATTAAAAATCTGCATGCTATTTTTATTTACATTAAATAAACTGATGTAGAAGGTAAAAGTTAAAAAAAAAAAATTAAAGGCAATTCAACTTGTTTGGCCAACTTGGCTTATTAGGCACTACCTATAGTATATTTTCTTGATTTCTGTTGCTAATTGTTTTGTTAGTTTTTATTAAAAGCTTGTCTAAAAGCACCAGACTGGCTGTTAGGTAAAAGTTTAAATTTTTATTCTGTATTTACAATATTTTACTTGCTCAGGTGGACTAAGTGCTGTTGCAGTTTACAGGTAACACAACAAAGGCTAATTTGTTTTTCTTACCATGCTTGGATTTGTTGGAAGAGTTTTGGATAGTAAGGGTGAACTAAGTATCTTAACTGTGGTAAAATGTTTTAAAACATAATGTACATACAAAATAATTATTTGTTCTGCTTGCATCAATACTGTTTTATAGCTTCAGTTTTTTTTTTTTTTTACCAAAGTTTAGATGTTGAGTTTGCTCTTATGAGCATCACCTAAATTGTACTCACCAAGCACTAATTATTGTGGAATGTATTATTACCACCCACAACAGCCCTCTTGTTTGACGAGGTTATTTACCATTGCATCAGTAATTTAAGCTCGTGTCTGTTATATTAGTTATTTGTTTTGGCTTTAATTGCCAACTGTGTGAGCTTAAATATTTGTAAATATTAATGTTTTTAGATTACATTACTCTAAGGATATATCTGGATATTGCTCATAGATGCAGTACTAACACTAAACCAAATTTATCAAATAGTACATCATCCAGAATATTAATTTAAAGATGTATGTCTAGAGGGAATTGCTAGCATTGAAAGGTTTTGACTTTTTTTTTTCCAGCTTTTTACAGGACTATAAGGTGCAGTTTTTTAATTGTAATTTCAAAAAAATTATAATCTGCTGTGCATTTGTGTATCGAACAGTTTCTTGTATGTAATTAATTTAGTAAATATCTAATGGAACTAGTTACTAGGAGAAATGAGCCCCTACCAGCCAAGTAAAGTACATATTTTATATATCTTTAGCACACAATTTATGCAGGATTGACACATGTTCTGGAAATTGTGAATTGCTTCATAGTCTTAATGTTTAAAGAAAATTGTTGTAAAGCCTTTGGCAGAAACCCTATTAAGCTTTTTTTTTTTTTTTTTTTACAATAGTGAAATCAAATTACTGTACCGTGTTAGTGCTCTCTACTGCAATGTTATAAGTAATGACTTAGGAAATCGCAACGCAATTGCAAACTAACCGTGGAACAGCCACGCTGGTGGGAGATTCATCTGTAAAAACTTGGATTTGTGGTCACAGTGGTGCTTGTGCTAACCTTCCTATGGTGTATAAATATACCTACTTGGGTGAATCTTATTGTAGCCAGCTGGCCCAGTGGCTAATGCGTCGGTCTGGAGTTTTATGACTGACCATGGGTTCAATCCTCGCCCGTGGTATGGGGAGTTCTAAAACTCGATGGCTACTGGCCTGTGAATTTTAAGAATTGTTTGCCCTAGGTTCAAACCTCACTCCATGGTATGTCTGAGGAATAGTTCGCGAGTTTTCTCGTGTAATATTAAATTCTGTATCTTCATAACCTTTGCAGTAACATTAGACGTGGAAACTATACACCTTACCTTTGAAGAATTTCGAGAATAAGAAAAAGTTTTGGAGTGAGATTAACAAGTTAAGAAAGCCTAGAGAACAAATGGATTTGTCAGTTAAAAATAGGAGAGGAGAGTTATTAAATGGAGAGTTAGAGGTATTGGGAAGATGGAAGGAATATTTTGAGGAATTGTTAAATGTTGATGAAGATAGGGAAGCTGTGATTTCGTGTATAGGGCAAGGAGGAATAACATCTTGTAGGAGTGAGGAAGAGCCAGTTGTGAGTGTGGGGGAAGTTCGTGAGGCAGTAGGTAAAATGAAAGGGGGTAAGGCAGCTGGGATTGATGGGATAAAGATAGAAATGTTAAAAGCAGGTGGGGATATAGTTTTGGAGTGGTTGGTGCAATTATTTAATAAATGTATGGAAGAGGGTAAGGTACCTAGGGATTGGCAGAGAGCATGCATAGTTCCTTTGTATAAAGGCAAAGGGGATAAAAGAGAGTGCAAAAATTATAGGGGGATAAGTCTGTTGAGTGTACCTGGTAAAGTGTATGGTAGTTATAATTGAAAGAATTAAGAGTAAGACGGAGAATAGGATAGCAGATGAACAAGGAGGCTTTAGGAAAGGTAGGGGGTGTGTGGACCAGGTGTTTACAGTGAAACATATAAGTGAACAGTATTTAGATAAGGCTAAAGAGGTCTTTGTGGCATTTATGGATTTGGAAAAGGCGTATGACAGGGTGGATAGGGGGGCAATGTGGCAGATGTTGCAAGTGTATGGTGTAGGAGGTAGGTTACTGAAAGCAGTGAAGAGTTTTTACGAGGATAGTGAGGCTCAAGTTAGAGTATGTAGAAAAGAGGGAAATTTTTTCCCAGTAAAAGTAGGCCTTAGACAAGGATGTGTGATGTCACCGTGGTTGTTTAATATATTTATAGATGGGGTTGTAAGAGAAGTAAATGCGAGGGTCTTGGCAAGAGGCGTGGAGTTAAAAGATAAAGAATCACACACAGGGTGGGAGTTGTCACAGCTGCTCTTTGCTGATGACACTGTGCTCTTGGGAGATTCTGAAGAGAAGCTGCAGAGATTGGTGGATGAATTTGGTAGGGTGTGCAAAAGAAGAAAATTAAAGGTGAATACAGGAAAGAGTAAGGTTATGAGGATAACAAATAGATTAGGTGATGAAAGATTGAATATCAGATTGGAGGGAGAGAGTATGGAGGAGGTGAACGTATTCAGATATTTGGGAGTGGACGTGTCAGCGGATGGGTCTATGAAAGATGAGGTGAATCATAGAATTGATGAGGGAAAAAGAGTGAGTGGTGCACTTAGGAGTCTGTGGAAACAAAGAACTTTGTCCTTGGAGGCAAAGAGGGGAATGTATGAGAGTATAGTTTTACCAACGCTCTTATATGGGTGTGAAGCGTGGGTGATGAATGTTGCAGCGAGGAGAAGGCTGGAGGCAGTGGAGATGTCATGTCTGAGGGCAATGTGTGGTGTGAATATAATGCAGAGAATTCGTAGTTTGGAAGTTAGGAGGAGGTGCGGGATTACCAAAACTGTTGTCCAGAGGGCTGAGGAAGGGTTGTTGAGGTGGTTCGGACATGTAGAGAGAATGGAGCGAAACAGAATGACTTCAAGAGTGTATCAGTCTGTAGTGGAAGGAAGGCGGGGTAGGGGTCGGCCTAGGAAGGGTTGGAGGGAGGGGGTAAAGGAGGTTTTGTGTGCGAGGGGCTTGGACTTCCAGCAGGCATGCGTGAGCGTGTTTGATAGGAGTGAATGGAGACAAATGGTTTTTAATACTTGACGTGCTGTTGGAGTGTGAGCAAAGTAACATTTATGAAGGGATTCAGGGAAACCGGCAGGCCGGACTTGAGTCCTGGAGATGGGAAGTACAGTGCCTGCACTCTGAAGGAGGGGTGTTAATGTTGCAGTTTAAAAACTGTAGTGTAAAGCACCCTTCTGGCAAGACAGTGATGGAGTGAATGATGGTGAAAGTTTTTCTTTTTCGGGCCACCCTGCCTTGGTGGGAATCGGCCGGTGTGATAATAAAAAAAAAAATCTACTCTCTGAGCCCGGCCGTGGGCCAGGCTCGTCTGGTGCTCTCCTGGTCAACCAGGCTGTTGCTGCTGGAGGCCTGCTGCCCCACATAGCTGCCACAGCCTGGTTGATCTGGCACCTGGTGAAGATACTTGTCTAGTTTCCTCTTGAAGGCTTCAACACTTGTTCCAGCAGTGTTTCTGATATCTTCTGGTAAGATGTTGAAAAGTCTGGGACCCTGGATGTTGATACAATGTTCTCTTATTGTCCCCACCGCACCCCTGCTCCTCACTGGGTTTATTTTACACTCCTCCCATATCTCTCACTCTAGTACGTTGTTATGGCAGTGTGCAGATTTGGGACCAAGCCCTCGAGTACCTTCCAGGTGTACATATCATGTACCTCTCTCTTCTCCACTCCAATGAGTACATGTTCAAAACTTGCAGGCATTCCCAATAGTTTAGGTGCTTTACTGGCTCAATGTGAGCCGTAAACAATTGCTTGTACAGCCTAACCACCCTTTGGTTTATCTAAATACAGCCTCTCATCGGTGAACGAATTCGTTGGTAAGTGAGGAGCACATTATAATGGCGGTGGGTTTGTCAACCATCTTTGATATTGTTTTAATATTGCCTCTGCACCATTTATAGCATTTCTGGTATATTTTTAAATGTTTATACAGTAGTGTACTGTATATTGTAATAAACAGAATAGAGGAAATCGGCTCTAATGTACATTATTTAGGTATGAATACTGGTCAAAGAGCCTGTCGTAAGTCAGTCATCGGTAAGTCGCTAGATGAGGAAAGGCTATATATTCAGAATGGTGTTGTAAGATCACTATCTTCCCTCTAGACATCTACTTTGAGTATGTATAAATCTTAAATGGAATTATGGTTGATAGCATTTTTAGTGTATTTGGATATCTTTGGAGTAATGTAAAATTGTTCATTTTATGTGGAAGTGTTTTAACCGTGTGTATATGTTTGTGCCTTAATGAAGCATGGAATTGTAAACTTCAAGTCGTGAGCTAACTCTAGAGCCAAACCACTGTATGCTTGTTAATTACTTGTTTGTTGCTGCAGAATTTTGTCTGAATTAATAAATTCACAGTATTACCTATATATAACTTCGTAAAATAGCTATTATATTTTTCTCTTGGAGGAGATTGACACTATAGATTCATTAATATTTTTTGTTGCTCAGGATTATAAATTTACAGTGAGCTGGACAGTTCTTAGCATTACAATACTCTCAAAGTATGCATTGCAAAAATATTGAAGTGTTAATATACATATTTTATATATTCCTCTTTTTTTTTTTTTTTTTCCAGCTGGATTAGTGAGAAGCTGCCATTAAAGAAGAAAAACACCAAAATGAAGAAACATGCTCTTTATCTACAAAAGTATAAAAAATAATCCTTTGTATTTGGATGAATAAATGAAGGCATTGTTCAGTGACATTTTATTGACATAGTGGATATTAAATGAACATTTATTTTCCACAGAGGCAGAGTGCATCGAAGAAAACACATTCACCTTTTAGGAACTTGTTACATTGGAAATAGTTCAGTAACCCTAAACTCGTATGATCTGGCCTAAGCTTATAACATTCTTCAAAATCATGTGAGGTCTTAAATATGTTATGAAGGGACTAGTCAGTCATCTTTACATTGAGGTAAGGAACAAAAAACTATGGGTCATCCTGCTTCAGGAATGGGAGGCAATCGGGTTTGATCCAAGGGGAGAAAAGTAAAGATTCCTTGAATCGGGAGCCTCGCACCAGCATTAAGGCATTTCCTTTCAATGGAAAGTTATGCTAAAAGTTATTATGGGCATGGCAGGCATTATTATAATCAAGGGGGAAGCGCTAAACCCGTAGGATTATACAGCGCTCGGGGGGGGGGGGGTATGTGGAAGGCATTCAATGAATATAATCCAAGATTATATCAAAACCCTCAAGGATATACAATCAAAGAAAAAGGAAGGTAGCTTTAATTTCTTAGATAATATAGCCCCTCAGTATTAACCATTCAATTTTTTTTTAAGCTAAGTTATTGATGCCAGCATTGCTTGCATAGATTTAAGTTTTGAGCTCAGCTCCCTCAAATAATCCATGACTGGTAAATTTTGGCCTAGACTTGAGAAAATGGGTGTGTGCATTGGTTTGATATGTTATTGGCTGTTTGGTATCAGTTGATAGAATGGAATACACTACTGAATTAAAAAAGATTTTTGTCAGTTTCAAACTTGAGGTAGCTTGAAAGTCAAAAATGCATTATTATTATTATAATCAAAAAGAAGCACTAAGCCACCAAAAATGCAATAATTCTACCACTTTTGAGCCCTATTTTCCTAAGGATAGCCCTCCATCCCCCCTAGTCTGTTTTAAGAGTTTTTACTAGCTTGCTTCAATTATTGGGATGCCCTGAACCATGACACATGGCCATCTCCGACCAAGGCTGGGTGACCCCCCCCCCCCCAAAAAAAAAAAAAAAAAAAACTTTCCCCATTCACTGTCTTGCCAGAGGTATACTTACACCAGTTATAAAACCAACATTAACACCCCTCCTTCAGAGTGCAGGCACTGTACTTCTCGTCTCCAGGACTCAAGTTCGGCCTGCCAGTTTCCCTGAATCCCTTCATAAATGTTACCCTGCTCACACTCCACCCCTCAAGGAAGGTTCCTTGGTGAGGGGCTCTTGATTTAGGGAATTGGATCTATTATTATTATTATTATAATCAAAAAGAAGCGCTAAGCCACAAGGGCTATACAGCGCTGCAGGGTAGGGAAGGAAGCAAGGGAATTGGATGGCAGGAGGGAGGGGGGATGATCAGCAGGTTACAGAAAACAGCGGGGCAGGGGATAGTACGGGGGTAGAGGGTAGCAAGAGATACAAGTAGAAAGGGCTGAAAGTATCAGAATTTGTGAAGTAAGTCAGTCGTTGTCAAAAAGTCAATAAGAGAGTCCGGATGAAAGGTGGGTCCATCAGCGAGAAGGGAAGGTAAAGAGAGAGCAGCGGGGCGAAGACGACGACAGAGGTAAATTCTGCGTGCTCGTTGATAAAGTGGGCAGTCCAACAGAATGTGGCTGACTGATAATGGAGCTTGGCAATTCTCACAGAGAGGAGCAAGACGCCTCTCCATGAGATATCCATGAGTAAGACGAGTATGGCCAATGCGAAGACGGGAGAGAGTAGTCTCCCAACCTCGACACTGGTGATAAGAAGACGGCCAGTAACCTATACTCGGTTTAATAGACTGAAGTTTGTTGCCGAGCATAGTAGACCAACGTTGTTGCCAACGGGTGTGAAGGTGGGAAGATATTACAGCAAAATAGTCCGTACATGGAATACCTCTGTAAGAAACTGGTAGGTCATGTACTGCTGACCGCGCAGCAGTGTCTGCCTGTTCATTGCCCTGTACGTCAACATGACCAGGGACCCAACAAAAAACAATATCTTTATGCTTAGTAAAGATGCGGCGTAGCCAAAGTTGGATACGGAGGACTAAGGGGTGAGGTGTATCAAATTTTTGTATAGCCTGTAAAGCACTAAGGGAGTCTGAGACAACCACAAATGATGACACAGGCATAGATGCAATACGGATAAGTGCTGTAAGGATGGCATATAATTCAGCAGTAAAAATACTAGCTGAAGATAGTAAATGCCCTTGTACGACGCTGTCCGGAAACACTGCTGCGAATCCTACGCCGTCAGAAGACTTAGAGCCATCTGTGTACACAGCAATGGCATGAGAATGAGAGTGAAAGTGGTCAAGAAAAAGAGAGCGGGAAGCGACCGTAGACAGTTGGGCTTTCGAGCAAGGGAGGGAGAAAGAACAGACTCGAACAGCTGGGACCTCCCAGGGGGGTAGGGAAAAGTGAGATGCTACATGTACATAGAAAGGTGGTAGTTGAAGAGAAGACAAGAGCGAATGAAGGCGAAGAGAGAAGGGACGGAGTAAGCAGGGGCGGCGAACAAATAAAGAATGTCTACTAATATCAGTGACCATTCTATAAATGGAAGGATTGCGGAGATCATGAGAGCGTACATAGTAGCGCAGGCAATGGGCATCACGGCGATCGGATAAGGATGGAACGTTCGCTTCTGCATAGAGGCTTTCGACAGGGGAAGAGCGAAAAGCACCAAGGCATAAACGTAATCCTTGGTGATGAATGGGGTTAAGGCTAGAGAGAGTAGCAGGAGATGCCGCTGAATAGATCTGGTCACCATAATCAAGTTTCGATAAAATAAGGGTGGAATGTAGGTGAAGGAGGGTTCGACGATCAGCTCCCCACGAAAGATGAGCAAGGGTTTTAAGAAGGTTCAGCCGGCTGTGACAAGTTGCCTTCAGAGAGGTAATGTGAGGTTTCCAGGATAACCTACGATCAAAGAGGAGGCCCAGAAACTTGACTGTATCACGTTCAGGGATACGTGAGCCATAGAGGTACAAAGGATGATCAGAGATGACAGAGCGTCTAGTGAAAGTGATTTGGTGGGTTTTAGTGCTGGAAAATTTAAACCCATGTGTGGTGGCCCAATTGGAAACACGGTCGACTGCATGCTGGAGAGAAACTGTAAGGAGGTGACAGTCAGCGCCTGCACAGGCAATAGCAAAGTCATCAACATAGAGTGATGACCAAATATTTGATGGAAGACTAGAGGCCAAATCATTAATAGCAAGGAGAAAAAGTGTTGTGCTCAGAACACATCCCTGGGGGACACCTTCAGCTTGGACAAAGTCCGGGGAGAGCACATTATTAACCCGAACACGGAAATGCCTGTCAGTTAAAAAGTTCTTAAGGAAGGATGGTAGATTGCCTCGAAGGCCTAAGGAGTGGGCTTGGGCTAAAATATTATACCTCCAAGTTGTGTCATATGCCTTCTCAAGGTCAAAAAATATGGCAATAACTGAGTGGTTATTCGCAAAGGCATTACGAACATACGTATCCAAGCGCAGTAAGGGGTCTATGGTAGAACGTCCCTTACGAAAGCCATATTGACGAGTGGAGAGACTGTTGTGTGTCTCTAAATACCACACTAAACGTCTATTTACTAGACGTTCCATTACTTTGCAAACTGCACTGGTAAGAGCAATGGGACGATAGTGGGAGGTTTCATGTCCCGTAGTGCCTGGTTTGCGGAAAGGGAGAACAATGGCGGATTTCCACAGCTGTGGAAGAACTCCTTGTGACCAAATAAGATTGTAAAGGTGTAATAGGACTGCAAGGGCTGACTGATGTAAATGTTGTAGCATACGAATATGAATGTCGTCGGGCCCAGCTGCCGATGATCGACAAGCTGAGAGTGTTGCCTCCAGTTCTTGAAGTGTAAAAGGCACATTATACTGTTCTTCTCTGAGAGAAGAAAAGTCCAAGGGTGCTAACTCTCTGGCAGACTTTGAGGAAAGAAATGAGGGGCATAGATGGAGTCCCTGAGAAATACGGACCAGATGATTGCCAATTTCATTGGCAACATCTAGTGGGTTTGCTATATCAACACCGGCAACCCGCAGAACAGGAGCCGGGTCAGGAGAATATTTACCACTCAGTTTTCGTACTTTTTTCCAGACTGCACTCATAGAGGAAGCAGAGGTGATGGTGGAGACATAATCTCGCCAGCAAGTGCGTTTAGCGTCACGGATGACACGGCGAGCGATCGCACGCTTCTGTTTAAAATCAAGGAGTCGCTCTGTGGTTCTATTGTACCGGTACCTGCCCCATGCAGCGCGTTTCAAACGTACTGCACGAGCACAAGCAGGAGACCACCAAGGCACGCATTTCTGAGAATGCCTGCTCGAAGTTTGGGGTATAGAATGAGAAGCTGCGGTGAAAACGGAGGACGAGAAGAGGTGTAAAAGCTCATCGATGGAGGACGAAGAAGGAACCTCTTTAAAAACAGTCAGGTGTGAGTAAAGGTTCCAATTTGCCCGATTAAATTGCCAGCGTGGGGTGCGAAGAGGTGGCGAATATGAAGGGGAAGTAAGAATGATTGGGAAATGATCACTGTCATGTAAGTCCGGGAGAACAGACCAAGTAAAGTCTAATGCGGCGGAGGAAGAGCAAACTGAGAGATCGATGCAAGAGAGAGTATGAGTCCGAGGATCAAAATGGGTGTGAGTACCTGTATTTAAAACATGGAGGGGGTGGGTGGCAAGAAAAGCCTCTAACTGAATTCCACGGGAATCACAGTGAGACCCTCCCCAGAGGAAATGGTGGGCATTAAAATCACCAAGTAACAGAATCGGTGGCGGTAATGACGAAACAAGGAAGGCAAAATCCGGAATAGATAATGCCCGAGAAGGAGAGAGATATAAAGAACAGAGCGTATACCACCTATGTAAGTGGATACGGGCTGCTGTGTAATGCAGCGAAGTATGAACAAATAGCTGATGGTACGGAATATCAGTGCGGAGAAGAAGGGCACTTTCATTAAAGGTCCCATCAGGAAAAGGATCTGAAGAATACAATAAATTATAGCCTGAGATGTGAGAAATAACAGCAGAGTGTAATTTTGGTTCCTGTAAGCAAACACCAACAGGGGCAAACTGGGAGAGTAACATCTGAAGCTCACCCCGATTACCCCTGAGGCCGCGTATATTCCACTGTAAAAAGGCCATGATTGGCAATGATAAAGATACTTGAAATCCGCAGGTAAGGGTTCCTACGGACTAGAAGGGTTAGAAAAGTCCACATGCGGAGGCAGTGGAAAATGTTCAAGCAGCGAAGGAACGGTGCGCTGTGAAGAAAGGAGTTGCGCAGATGGAGCAGAGGAGAGAGGAAGAGCGGAAGGTGGATCAGTGTCCATTGATGGTTTGGTCTCTGCAATATATTCAGAGATTGCTTCAAGTGTTTCGGAATTCAGAGATGTCGTATGGGAGACAATATTGGGAATGGTAGGGGGAGGATGAGTAAAGATTGGAACTGTATTGGACTGTACCAAGGTAGGGGGGGGCGAAAGGGTGGAGGGAACTGGAGAAGCGTGGCAGGGGACAGAAGAGACAGGAACCTGGGAGGTGGCAGAAGAGGAAGAAACTTGGGAGGGAACAGGGGAGGAAGGTACATTACGAGGAGGAGGGTGAACCTCTGCACTTGTAACTGAGCCAGTGAGAGGGGAAGAACTAGGGACAGAGACAGGGAGGGTAAAATGAGGAGGTGGAAGATGGGTAGGAGGTGTTACCGGACCTTTTTTTGACTTTTGAGAAGTAGAGGGACGATTGGGAAGAGGTGTCGTACGAGGTCTCGTCGATACTGAGGCTTGTAAGAGAGAACTCGAAGAAGCGAGATTAGACCGAGGCGTTGAAGTAGGGACGTCTGAGCCGAGGACAGCAAAAGGATTAGATACAGGAGTGATTATGGGAGAGGTAACCACAGAGGTGGGTGTAGAAGATGGGATACCAGAAGTGGGGGGACGTTTTGAAACACGGGAATAAGAAACACGTGGGAGTCTCCCTTGGAGGCGGAGATGAGAAACTGCCATGGCATAAGGGAGACCTTCTGTCTCTTTGAGGTAACGGATTTCCCGCTCGTTTAAATAGACCTGACAACGGCGAGAGTACGAAGGGTGAGCCTCATGACAGTTAAGGCAAGAGGGAGATCGATTGCAAGACGTATTAGAATGGTCATCGGCACCACAGACTGGGCATTCGGCGATAGATCTGCAATATTTCGCTGGATGGCCAAATCGCCAGCAATTTCTACACTGTTGTGGTGTAGGGATCACCTTTCGAACTTGTAACCGATGTCCTGCTATATAAACGGAGGATGGGAGTTCTCGGCTGTCAAAAGTTAAACGAGCCACATTGCTAGGGTATCGTCTCCGCCCACGGGCAGGAAGAACGTAAGTGTCTACCTTGAGGATTGGGAGATCTTGGAGTTCCAGCTGTTCTAGAATGTCGGTGCCACATGTCTGGAAATTTTGTTGAACTATGGTATGGGGCAGAATAACGGTACCACTACAAGAATTGAGGGAATGATGTTTTTCAAGGGTGACAGGAACAGTATCTATATGGGTAAGACGAGAGAGCTCACGAGCCTGGGTAGCATTCTGTACGGTAATGATGCGCGTACCGCTCTTAAGAGCATGAAAAGAAATATCTTTACCAACATGGCGTAGGAGTGCCTTGCCAATACTATGGTCAGAAAGATAGGCAGTAGAGGAAGTTGGTCGTAAAGTGAAGAATTTAGTCCACTGTTCAGTCTGAAACTGAGCGTGGAAAGGTAGTGAAGGACGTGTCGATCGTTTCTGAGAAGAACGAGAAGGTGAAGGTGGAGAAGTATCATCAGCAGGTAATTGTCGTTGACGTTTAGGCGTGGGACCAGAGTTGGTCCGACGTGGAACGGGTCGGCGATTTGAAAATTGCCGCACCGTAGAGGGAGAGGCCGGAAGCATAGTCAGAGGAGAGCGAAGGTCTGATAAATCGAAGGAGTCAGTCGAGGCCTCAGTACCTGAAGCGGGTGAGGAAACAGCACCGGCAATAGGTACAGAGGCATGAGGAATGTCTGAAGAGTGGTCCAAAGACGAGGCGGGGTCAGAACGGGGTGCGGTATCAAGAAGGGGCCCGGGGGTACCAGGTTCATGGACTAGGGCTGCCATGGTTAGGTTACTTCTTTCTTTTTGTTTTTAAGAAAAAAAAAGAAAGAAGAAAAGAAAATAAAAATAAAAAAAAGAAAAAAAAAGGGGGGACCGGGGAGGGATAGTTCCTAGGAGGGATGAAAGGGCCAGAAATCTCCCTCCGCGCCCAAGAGGACTCGACACCGCTAGTAGCGCAGATGCAGCATGGAACCCGTGCCATACCCTACCCTTCATGCCAGTAAACCAGCAATCTGGGATAGCAACCTCACATCTGCCGAGCTACCTCGGTGGACAAAAGAGAGGGCGGCCGGATATCCGCCACAAAGCATACCTCCTTCAGCCACCACCCCCGGAATCCGAAAGGTGGCTTCCAGAGCTACACCCGTCGCCCAAAAGACACCCAAAGCTACTCCGGGATACCGGAGAGGGATCGGGACATCCCTAGGCAATCCAGATTCCACGGCAAACTACGCCACCGCCAAGAAACCTCAACGGAATGGGATGGACCCCGGTGTCCTTTCTCCTACCTAGGAACTAGCGCGCCTGTGGGAGAAATCCCAAAGGACAAAAAGAGGAAGGGCAAAAGGGAGGAGTGGGGAGGAGGAGGAGGAAAGGAAAAAGGGGAGGATGGGGAGGATGGGATAGGGGAGGGGAGATTGGGGGGTAATTAGGTTCGGTCTGAGGAAGAAGACCGATAGGTCTAATTCCTCAGACCAAGAGCCTCTTCACCACGCCAAGGAGCCCCCCTTGAAGAGGTTTCTTCGTTCCGTCTGAGATGCGTCCACTTCTGGCCAGTGTTTACAAGCCAGCTAGCCACCGCGGTCGCTTCGAAGCATACAATCGGCACATTTCATATTATCAAAGCCTTTTTAGTGACTGCATCTGCAAAATAAGTCACCATGGGCCCCAAGAAAGCTTCTAGTGCCAACCCTACAGCAAAAAGGGTGAGAATTACTATGGATATGAAGAAAGAGATCATTGCTAAGTATGAAAGTGGAGTGCGTGTCTCAGAGCTGGCCAGGTTGTACACAAAACCCCAATCGACCATCGCGGCCAAGAAAACGGCAATCAAGGAAGCTGTTCTTGCCAAAGGTGCAACTATGTTTTCAAAACTGAGATCGCAAGTGATAGAAGATGTTGAGAGACTGATATTGGTGTGGATAAACGGAAAACAGATAGCAGGAGATAGCATCTCTCAAGCGATCATATGTGAAAAGGCTAGGAAGTTGCATGAGGATTTAATTAGAAAAATGCCAGCAACTAGTGGTGATGCGAGTGAATTTAAGGCCAGCAAAGGTTGGTTTGAGAGATTTAAGAATCGTAGTGGTATACATAGTGTGATAAGGCATGGTGAGGCTGCCAGTTTGGACCAAAAAGCAGCTGAAAAATATGTGCAGGAATTCAAGGAGTACATAGACAGTAAAGAATTGAAACCTGAACAAGTGTTTGTGACACTGACAATGTTGTGAAACACTTTAGGAATGTCATAAAGGATTGGGAGGTACAGGCCTCTATGGACAGATATGTTGTGCGACAGAGGTCCAGTGACTCAAGCTGGTCCTATTGGCATTAAAAGGAGAAGGGAAGTAACCCCGAAAAAGGACTTGCCACCTCAAGTCTTAATGGAAGGGGATTCCCCTTCTAAACACTAACACCATCAACAATTTCCCCTCCTCCCATCCCATCAATCATCAGATCTTCAATAAAGGTAAGTGTCATGTATTATTATTATTATAATAAAAAAGAAGCGCTAAGCCACAAGGGCTATACAGCGCTGCAGGGTAGGGAAGGAAGCGAGGGTATTGGATGGCAGAAGGGAGGAGGGATGATCAGTAGGTTACAGAAAACAGCAGGGCAGGGGATAGTACGGGGGTAGGGGGTAGCAAGAGATTGAAGTAGAAAGGGCTGAAGGTATCAGAATTTGTGAAGTCAGTTGTTGTCAAAAAGTCGATGAGAGAGTCTGGATGAAAGGTGGGTCCATCAGCGAGAAGGGAAGGTAAAGAGAGCAGCAGAGCGAAGACGACGACGGAGGTAAATTCTGAGTGCTCGTTGATAAAGTGGGCAGTCCAACAGAATGTGGCTGACTGATAATGGAACTTGGCAATTCTCACAGAGAGGAGCAGGGCGCCTCTCCATGAGTAAGACGAGTATGGCCAACGTGAAGACGGGAGAGAGTAGTCTCCCAACCTCGACACTGGTGATAAGAAGACGGCCAGTAACCTATACTCGGTTTAATAGATTGAAGTTTGTTGCCGAGCATAGTAGACCAACGTTGTTGCCAACGGGTGTGAAGTTGGGAAGATATTGCAGCAAAATAGTCCGTAAATGGAATACCTCTACATGAAACTGGTAGGTCAAAGTGTCATGTAGCTGTGCATGTCTTCTTCAGTTTGTGTGTGTTAAAATTAATATTTCATGTTAAAAATTTTTTTTTTTCAATACTTTTGGGTGTCTTGCACGGATTAATATGATTTCCATTATTTCTTATGGGGAAAATTAACTCGACTAATGATAATTTCGATTAACGATGAGCTCTCAGGAACGGATTAATATCGCTGGTCGAGGGTCCACTGTATTCACTTTTAATTTTCTTTTACATATCTCACCAAACTCATCCACCAACCTCTGCAACTTCTCTTCAGAATCTCCCAAAAGCAGTGTCATCAGCAAAGAGCAACTGTGACAACTCCCAATTTGTGTTATTTTTTATCCCCACACCTCTTGCCAACACCTGAGCATTCACTTCTCTTACAACCCCATCTATAAACATACTTAATAACCACAGTGACCCAAGCCTCACTATCCAAGTTAAAACACTTCACTGCTTTCAGTAACTTCCCTCCTATTCCATACATCTGCCACACAGCCCCCCATCCACCCTGTCATATGCCTTTCCCAAATTCATAAATGCCACAAAAACCTCATTACCCTTATCTAAATACTGTTTACTTATGTTTCACTGTAAACACTGTCTACACACCCCCTACCTTTCCTAAAGGCTCCTTGTTCATCTGCTATCATGCTCTGTCTTACTCTATTCTTCATGATTTTAATAATACCGTAAGTGCTAAACCCACTGAAAATAAGGCAAGTGTAATATAGGAGATGCCTGGGGACATGATTAACGAGCAGAGGAAAGGTTACTATAGTGGCTGGAATGCCCCTCCCCCCCTTTTTCACTAGTTCTCAATGGGATTTTTTTTGTCAAATTACCAATTTCTGTGAACATTATAGTGTAGTTCTGATAGTTGTATGGATGGTTTCTTGTGCTAAATCGTTAAATGGCAGGCATACTGGCAAAACTGCTAGAAATCGAGTAAAATGTAGCACTGGAAATGGTGTAAAATAGGACTTGCTCGGCAAAATTGCCAATGCATATTATTATTATAATCAAAAAGAAGCGCTAAGCCACAAGGACTATACAGCGCTGCAGGGCAGGAAGGAAGCGAGGGCATCAGGTGGTAAAAGGGAGATGGATGAGCAACAGGTTACGGATAACAGCGGGGCAGTGGATGGTGAAAGGGTAAAGGGCAGCAAGAGACTGAACCAGAAAGGGCTGAGGGGAGTGCGAAAAGTATCATCAGAGTTTGTGGAGTAAATCAGTCGTTGTCAAGTGCCAATGCATAAATTGTTCCCAAACCAACTTCATGCTTGTGTAATACTGTAAACTTTTAATCAGATTGATTTTTTGGAGTCATTACCTTTAGAAAAAGATCCATTTCAGATTTTACCCTTCTTTTAATTAACACTGTCAAGACTTAATTTTGTGGGTCGACAGAGTCCATTCCTACCTCATCCTAGACGGGTGTAAATTTTATCTGCTTCATTAACAGTGATGGTAACTGCTGTCATTTAAAGGTATCTATTGCCAGTTATTATATTAACTAAGTGCTAAACCCACAAGGGTCAATCTATTGCCAATAAGTGTTTCAAGAGTGGACAATTGTAACATTTGTTCACTCGTAAGAGCGTCAGAGCAGCTTTGTGGGATTAGAATGAAGTCAGACAAATGAGGCCTGTAAGGATGATGAGCAGCATTGCTCTATGCATGGCATCAATTAGGGGTGTGAATTTAGCACTTTATTTGTCTATAATGATAGGGGTGTTAACCCTTTCAGGTTCAAGACCCCTAATCTCAAACTTGCTTTCAGAATCGATTAAAAAAAAAAAAACTAATGAAACAAAGTATGAAATCTGATGGAAAACTTACAGAATTATGCTCCTGCAAAGTTAGCAGTCTTGGCAATATTTACACTGCCCACTTTGTGCCCTGTTTTTCGCCATTGTTCCAGTCAGTCAAATGTGGCCATTTCACTAGTATTCCTTCAACTTGACTGATTATTATTATTATTATAATCAAAAAGAAGCGCTAAGCCACAAGGGCTATACAGCGCTGCAGGGTAGGGAAGGAAGCAAGGGAATTGGATGGCAGAAGGGAGGGGGGATGATCAGCAGGTTACAGAAAACAGCGGGGCAGGGGATAGTACGGGGGTAGAGGGTAGCAAGAGATACAAGTAGAAAGGGCTGAAAGTATCAGAATTTGTGAAGTAAGTCAGTCGTTGTCAAAAAGTCAATGAGAGAGTCCGGATGAAAGGTGGGTCCATCAGCGAGAAGGGAAGGTAAAGAGAGAGCAGCGGGGCGAAGACGACGACAGAGGTAAATTCTGCGTGCTCGTTGATAAAGTGGGCAGTCCAACAGAATGTGGCTGACTGATAATGGAGCTTGGCAATTCTCACAGAGAGGAGCAAGACGCCTCTCCATGAGATATCCATGAGTAAGACGAGTATGGCCAATGCGAAGACGGGAGAGAGTAGTCTCCCAACCTCGACACTGGTGATAAGAAGACGGCCAGTAACCTATACTCGGTTTAATAGACTGAAGTTTGTTGCCGAGCATAGTAGACCAACGTTGTTGCCAACGGGTGTGAAGGTGGGAAGATATTACAGCAAAATAGTCCGTACATGGAATACCTCTATAAGAAACTGGTAGGTCATGTACTGCTGACCGCGCAGCAGTGTCTGCCTGTTCATTGCCCTGTACGTCAACATGACCAGGGACCCAACAAAAAACAATATCTTTATGCTTAGTAAAGATGCGGCGTAGCCAAAGTTGGATACGGAGGACTAAGGGGTGAGGTGTATCAAATTTTTGTATAGCCTGTAAAGCACTAAGGGAGTCTGAGACAACCACAAATGATGACACAGGCATAGATGCAATACGGATAAGTGCTGTAAGGATGGCATATAATTCAGCAGTAAAAATACTAGCTGAAGATAGTAAATGCCCTTGTACGACGCTGTCCGGAAACACTGCTGCGAATCCTACGCCGTCAGAAGACTTAGAGCCATCTGTGTACACAGCAATGGCATGAGAATGAGAGTGAAAGTGGTCAAGAAAAAGAGAGCGGGAAGCGACCGTAGACAGTTGGGCTTTCGAGCAAGGGAGGGAGAAAGAACAGACTCGAACAGCTGGAACTTCCCAGGGGGGTAGGGAAAAGTGAGATGCTACATGTACATAGAAAGGTGGTAGTTGAAGAGAAGACAAGAGCGAATGAAGGCGAAGAGAGAAGGGACGGAGTAAGCAGGGGCGGCGAACAAATAAAGAATGTCTACTAATATCAGTGACCATTCTATAAATGGAAGGATTGCGGAGATCATGAGAGCGTACATAGTAGCGCAGGCAATGGGCATCACGGCGATCGGATAAGGATGGAACGTTCGCTTCTGCATAGAGGCTTTCGACAGGGGAAGAGCGAAAAGCACCAAGGCATAAACGTAATCCTTGGTGATGAATGGGGTTAAGGCTAGAGAGAGTAGCAGGAGATGCCGCTGAATAGATCTGGTCACCATAATCAAGTTTCGATAAAATAAGGGTGGAATGTAGGTGAAGGAGGGTTCGACGATCAGCTCCCCACGAAAGATGAGCAAGGGTTTTAAGAAGGTTCAGCCGGCTGTGACAAGTTGCCTTCAGAGAGGTAATGTGAGGTTTCCAGGATAACCTACGATCAAAGAGGAGGCCCAGAAACTTGACTGTATCACGTTCAGGGATACGTGAGCCATAGAGGTACAAAGGATGATCAGAGATGACAGAGCGTCTAGTGAAAGTGATTTGGTGGGTTTTAGTGCTGGAAAATTTAAACCCATGTGTGGTGGCCCAATTGGAAACACGGTCGACTGCATGCTGGAGAGAAACTGTAAGGAGGTGACAGTCAGCGCCTGCACAGGCAATAGCGAAGTCATCAACATAGAGTGATGACCAAATATTTGATGGAAGACTAGAGGCCAAATCATTAATAGCAAGGAGAAAAAGTGTTGTGCTCAGAACACATCCCTGGGGGACACCTTCAGCTTGGACAAAGTCCGGGGAGAGCACATTATTAACCCGAACACGGAAATGCCTGTCAGTTAAAAAGTTCTTAAGGAAGGATGGTAGATTGCCTCGAAGGCCTAAGGAGTGGACTTGGGCTAAAATATTATACCTCCAAGTTGTGTCATATGCCTTCTCAAGGTCAAAAAATATGGCAATAACTGAGTGGTTATTCGCAAAGGCATTACGAACATACGTATCCAAGCGCAGTAAGGGGTCTATGGTAGAACGTCCCTTACGAAAGCCATATTGACGAGTGGAGAGACTGTTGTGTGTCTCTAAATACCACACTAAACGTCTATTTACTAGACGTTCCATTACTTTGCAAACTGCACTGGTAAGAGCAATGGGACGATAGTGAGAGGTTTCATGTCCCGTAGTGCCTGGTTTGCGGAAAGGGAGAACAATGGCGGATTTCCACAGCTGTGGAAGAACTCCTTGTGACCAAATAAGATTGTAAAGGCGTAATAGGACTGCAAGGGCTGACTGATGTAAATGTTGTAGCATACGAATATGAATGTCGTCGGGCCCAGCTGCCGATGATCGACAAGCTGAGAGTGTTGCCTCCAGTTCTTGAAGTGTAAAAGGCACATTATACTGTTCTTCTCTGAGAGAAGAAAAGTCCAAGGGTGCTAACTCTCTGGCAGACTTTGAGGAAAGAAATGAGGGGCATAGATGGAGTCCCTGAGAAATACGGACCAGATGATTGCCAATTTCATTGGCAACATCTAGTGGGTTTGCTATATCAACACCGGCAACTCGCAGAACAGGAGCCGGGTCAGGAGAATATTTACCACTCAGTTTTCGTACTTTTTTCCAGACTGCACTCATAGAGGAAGCAGAGGTGATGGTGGAGACATAATCTCGCCAGCAAGTGCGTTTAGCGTCACGGATGACACGGCGAGCGATCGCACGCTTCTGTTTAAAATCAAGGAGTCGCTCTGTGGTTCTATTGTACCGGTACCTGCCCCATGCAGCGCGTTTCAAACGTACTGCACGAGCACAAGCAGGAGACCACCAAGGCACGCATTTCTGAGAATGCCTGCCCGAAGTTTGGGGTATAGAATGAGAAGCTGCGGTGAAAACGGAGGACGAGAAGAGGTGTAAAAGCTCATCGATGGAGGACGAAGAAGGAACCTCTTTAAAAACAGTCAGGTGTGAGTAAAGGTTCCAATTTGCCCGATTAAATTGCCAGCGTGGGGTGCGAAGAGGTGGCGAATATGAAGGGGAAGAAAGAATGATTGGGAAATGATCACTGTCATGTAAGTCCGGGAGAACAGACCAAGTAAAGTCTAATGCGGCGGAGGAAGAGCAAACTGAGAGATCGATGCAAGAGAGAGTATGAGTCCGAGGATCAAAATGGGTGTGAGTACCTGTATTTAAAACATGGAGGGGGTGGGTGGCAAGAAAAGCCTCTAACTGAATTCCACGGGAATCACAGTGAGACCCTCCCCAGAGGAAATGGTGGGCATTAAAATCACCAAGTAACAGAATCGGTGGCGGTAATGACGAAACAAGGAAGGCAAAATCCGGAATAGATAATGCCCGAGAAGGAGAGAGATATAGAGAACAGAGCGTATACCACCTATGTAAGTGGATACGGGCTGCTGTGTAATGCAGCGAAGTATGAATAAATAGTTGATGGTACGGAATATCAGTGCGGAGAAGAAGGGCACTTTCATTAAAGGTCCCATCAGGAAAAGGATCTGAAGAATACAACAAATTATAGCCTGAGATGTGAGAAATAACAGCAGAGTGTAATTTTGGTTCCTGTAAGCAAACACCAACAGGGGCAAACTGGGAGAGTAACATCTGAAGCTCACCCCGATTACCCCTGAGGCCGCGTATATTCCACTGTAAAAAGGCCATGATTGACAATGATAAAGATACTTGAAATCCGCAGGTAAGGGTTCCTACGGACTAGAAGGGTTAGAAAAGTCCACATGCGGAGGCAGTGGAAAATGTTCAAGCAGCGAAGGAACGGTGCGCTGTGAAGAAAGGAGTTGCGCAGATGGAGCAGAGGAGAGAGAAAGAGCGGAAGGTGGATCAGTGTCCATTGATGGTTTGGTCTCTGCAATATATTCAGAGATTGCTTCAAGTGTTTCGGAATTCAGAGATGTCGTATGGGAGACAATATTGGGAATGGTAGGGGGAGGATGAGTAAAGATTGGAACTGTATTGGACTGTACCAAGGTAGGGGGGGGCGAAAGGGTGGAGGGAACTGGAGAAGCGTGGCAGGGGACAGAAGAGACAGGAACCTGGGAGGTGGCAGAAGAGGAAGAAACTTGGGAGGGAACAGGGGAGGAAGGTACATTACGAGGAGGAGGGTGAACCTCTGCACTTGTAACCGAGCCAGTGAGAGGGGAAGAACTAGGGACAGAGACAGGGAGGGTAAAATGAGGAGGTGGAAGATGGGTAGGAGGTGTTACCGGACCTTTTTTTGACTTTTGAGAAGTAGAGGGACGATTGGGAAGAGGTGTCGTACGAGGTCTCGTCGATACTGAGGCTTGTAAGAGAGAACTCGAAGAAGCGAGATTAGACTGAGGCGTTGAAGTAGGGACGTCTGAGCCGAGGACAGCAAAAGGATTAGATACAGGAGTGATTATGGGAGAGGTAACCACAGAGGTGGGTGTAGAAGATGGGATACCAGAAGTGGGGGGACGTTTTGAAACACGGGAATAAGAAACACGTGGGAGTCTCCCTTGGAGGCGGAGATGAGAAACTGCCATGGCATAAGGGAGACCTTCTGTCTCTTTGAGGTAACGGATTTCCCGCTCGTTTAAATAGACCTGACAACGGCGAGAGTACGAAGGGTGAGCCTCATGACAGTTAAGGCAAGAGGGAGATCGATTGCAAGACGTATTAGAATGGTCATCGGCACCACAGACTGGGCATTCGGCGATAGATCTGCAATATTTCGCTGGATGGCCAAATCGCCAGCAATTTCTACACTGTTGTGGTGTAGGGATCACCTTTCGAACTTGTAACCGATGTCCTGCTATATAAACGGAGGATGGGAGTTCTCGGCTGTCAAAAGTTAAACGAGCCACATTGCTAGGGTATCGTCTCCGCCCACGGGCAGGAAGAACGTAAGTGTCTACCTTGAGGATTGGGAGATCTTGGAGTTCCAGCTGTTCGAGAATGTCGGTGCCACATGTCTGGAAATTTTGTTGAACTATGGTATGGGGCAGAATAACGGTACCACTACAAGAATTGAGGGAATGATGTTTTTCAAGGGTGACAGGAACAGTATCTATATGGGAAAGACGAGAGAGCTCACGAGCCTGGGTAGCATTCTGTACGGTAATGATGCGCGTACCGCTCTTAAGAGCATGAAAAGAAATATCTTTACCAACATGGCGTAGGAGTGCCTTGCCAATACTATGGTCAGAAAGATAGGCAGTAGAGGAAGTTGGTCGTAAAGTGAAGAATTTAGTCCACTGTTCAGTCTGAAACTGAGCGTGGAAAGGTAGTGAAGGACGTGTCAATCGTTTCTGAGAAGAACGAGAAGGTGAAGGTGGAGAAGTATCATCAGCTGGTAATTGTCGTTGACGTTTAGGCGTGGGACCAGAGTTGGTCCGACGTGGAACGGGTCGGCGATTTGAAAATTGCCGCACCGTAGAGGGAGAGGCCGGAAGCATAGTCAGAGGAGAGCGAAGGTCTGATAAATCGAAGGAGTCAGTCGAGGCCTCAGTACCTGAAGCGGGTGAGGAAACAGCACCGGCAATAGGTACAGAGGCATGAGGAATGTCTGAAGAGTGGTCCAAAGACGAGGCGGGGTCAGAACGGGGTGCGGTATCAAGAAGGGGCCCGGGGGTACTAGGTTCATGGACTAGGGCTGCCATGGTTAGGTTACTTCTTTCTTTTTGTTTTTAAGAAAAAAAAAGAAAGAAGAAAAGAAAATAAAAACAAAAAAAAGAAAAAAAAAAAAGGGGGGACCGGGGAGGGATAGTTCCTAGGAGGAATGAAAGGGCCAGAAATCTCCCTCCGCGCCCAAGAGGACTCGACACCGCTAGTAGCGCAGATGCAGCATGGAACCCGTGCCATACCCTACCCTTCATGCCAGTAAACCAGCAATCTGGGATAGCAACCTCACATCTGCCGAGCTACCTCGGTGGACAAAAGAGAGGGCGGCCGGATATCCGCCACAAAGCATACCTCCTTCAGCCACCACCCCCGGAATCCGAAAGGTGGCTTCCAGAGATACACCCGTCGCCCAAAAGACACCCAAAGCTACTCCGGGATACCGGAGAGGGATCGGGACATCCCCAGGCAATCCAGATTCCACGGCAAACTACGCCACCGCCAAGAAACCTCAACGGAATGGGATGGACCCCGGTGTCCTTTCCCCTACCTAGGAACTAGCGCGCCTGTGGGAGAAATCACGAAGGCTAAAAAGAGGAAGGGCAAAAGGGAGGGGTGAGGAGGAGGAGGAGGAATGGAAAAAGGGGAGGATGGGGAGGATGGGATAGGGGAGGGGAGAATGGGGGGTAATTAGGTTCGGTCTGAGGAAGAAGACTCAACTTGACTGAATGATTACAAGAAACCTCCCATTTATCTATTTCAACTACCCAACAGTGATCAGAAATTTATAATTTGGCCAACTTCACACAAAATTAAAAAATTGCCAATTTAAAAATAGGGTCCAGAATAAACAATTTAGACATTCCTATCACTAAGCAAAAACCTTCCTCTGTTCATTAGTCATGTCTCCAGGCCCCTCATATATTACGCTCGCTTTCCATTTTCAATTTTTACTCGCACAAAAAAATAGAAGATTCATAGTTATGCAGACTACTGCATTATTGTAATAATTGTATAATTAATGTCAGTGCATTCCTAAAAAGGGTTATACACATTCAAAAACATGCTGCACTGTTCTTGCAGCATAGCAGGGTTGGTTACCATACCAGCAACATGAAGGACAGAAGCTGAGTCTGGATAGTATCTGCCCACTAACTTTCTTATATTGCACTTCGAGACATCTATTACAGCACAGTATACCTAGAGGGGGGTTTTGGGGGTCAAAGCCCCTGCAGCCCAGAGACCAGGCCTCATGGTGGATCAGGGTCTGATCAACCAGGCTGTTACTGCTGGCCACATGCAAACTGATGTACGAACTACATCTGGCTGGTCAGTTCCTTCTTGAAGACAGCCAGGGGTCTATTGGTAATCTCCCCTAATATATGCTGGGAGGCAGTTGAAGTCTTGGGCCCCTGACATATTGTGTTCTCTCCGTGTGCTTGTGGCACCCCTGCTTTTCACTGGGGGAATGTTGCATCTCCTGCTGAGACTTTTGCTTTCATAGCGAGTGATTTTCATGTGCAACTGGTACTAATCCTTCTAGGCTTTTCCAAGTGTATACATGTATTGTCTCTCTCTCTCTCTCTTGCCTGCATTCCAGGGAATACAAATAAAGGGACTTGAACTGTTCCCAGTAATTTAGGTGCTTTATCATGCTTGTGTGCGCCATGAAAGTTCTTCGTACACTCCCCAGGTCAGCAATTTCGCCCTGCCTTGAAGGGGGCAGTTAGTGAACAGCAGTATTCCAGACTAGAGAGAGCAAGTGATCTGAAGAGAATCATGGGCTTGGCATCCCTAGTTTTGAAGGCTATCATTCATCCCATCATTTTTCTAACAGATATAGTAGATACATTGTTATGGTCTTTGAAGGCGAGATCCTCTATCGCTCCCAGGTCCTTCACATTACTTTTTCACTCTACTGTATGGTTAGAATTTGTTGTATGCCCTGATAGTTTTAATTTCCTCAAGTTTTCCATATCTGAGTAGTTGAAATTTTTCAATGAACTTCGTATTGTTTTGCGTGGCCCATTTGAAGATATGGTTGATGTCCGCCTGGAGTCTTGCGGCGTCTTCAATGGAGGACACTGTTGTGGCAATTTGGGTGTCATCCACAAAGGAAGACACAGAGCTATGGCTTACATCTGTCTGTCAAATATGAGGATGAGGAATAGGATGGGAGCGAGTACTGCACCTTGTGGAACAGCTTTTCACTGTAGCTGCCTCATACATTACTGTTTACTATTACTCTGTTCTGTTTGTTAGGAAGTTATAGATCCATCTACCAACTTTTCCTGTTATTCCTTTATCACTCACTGTGTGCTATTACACCGTCATTGCACATATCGAAGGCTTTCGCAAAATCTGTGTATACTACATCTGCATTTTGTTTATCCTCTTTAGTATCCAGGACCTTGTCAAAGTGGTCCGGTAGGTGGAACAGGCAGGTGTGGCCTGCTCTAAACCCATGTTGTTGTGGGTTGTGTAACTGATGGGTATCTAAGTGTTTTGCAATCTTGCTTCTTAGAACCCTTTCAAAGATTTTTTATATTGGATATTAGTGCTATCGGTCTGTAGTTCTTTGCAATTACTTTACTGCCATCTTGTCGAGTGGGGCTATGTCTGTTGTTTTTAGTGAGTGGGATGACCAGTGTCCATGCTCCCTTTCCATAGAATGCTTAAGGCACAAGACGGGCTTCTTGCAGTTCATGATGAACATGGAGTTCCACGAGTCTGGGCCTGGGGCAGAGTACATGGGAATATCATTTATTGCCTTGTGGTGTTAGGATAGTATCAGATTTTTGAGATGACCAGATTTTGGTTCTCAAATTATTATAATCAAAAAGAAGCGCTAAGCCACAAGGACTATACAGCGCTGCAGGGCAGGAAGGAAGCGAGGGCATCAGGTGGCAAAAGGGAGATGGATGAGTAATAGGTTACGGATAACAGCGGGGTAGTGGATGGTGAAAGGGTAAAGGGCAGCAAGAGACTGAACTAGAAAGGGCGGAGGGGAGTGCGAAAAGTATCATCAGAGTTTGTGGAGTAAATCAGTCATTGTCAAGAAGTCAATGAGAGAGTCAGGATTAAAGGAGGGTCCATCAGCAAGAAGGGAAGGTAAAGAGAGAGTAGTAGAACGAAGACTACGTTGGAGGTAAATTCTGCGTGCTCGTTGATAGAGAGGGCAGTCTAACAGAATGTGGCTAATCAATACTGGAACTTGACACTGCTCACAGAGAGGAACAGGGTGCCTCTCCATGAGATACCCATGAGTAAGACGAGTGTGGCCAATGCGAAGGCGGGAGAGAGTGGTCTCCCAACCTCGGCACTGATGACAAGAAGATGGCCAGTAACCTATGCTCGGTTTAATAGAATGAAGTTTGTTACTGAGCAGAGTTGACCAACGATGTTGCCAACGGGTGCAAAGGTGGGTAGCTATTGCAGCAAAACAGTCCAGAAATGGAATACCTCTATAGGAAATTGGTAGGTCATGTACTGCTGACCTCGCAGCAGTGTCTGCCTGTTCATTGCCCTGTACGTCGACATGACCAGGGACCCAACAAAAAATCTCTCTATGCTTGGTAGAGATATGGCGTAGCCAAAGTTGGATACGGAGAACTAGGGGGTGAGATGTATTAAATTTTCGTATAGCCTGTAGAGCACTAAGGGAGTCTGAGACTACCACAAATGATGACACAGGCATAGATGCGATACGAATAAGTGCTGCAAGTATGGCATACAATTCAGCAGTAAAAATGCTAGCCGAAGATAGTAAATGCCCCCGCACGGCGCTGTCCGGAAACATTGCTGCGAATCCGACGCCGTCTGAAGACTTAGAGCCATCTGTGTACACAGCGATGGCATGAGAATGGGAGTGGAAATGATCAAGAAAAAGACAGCGGGAAGCCACCGTAGGCAGTTGAGCTTTCGAGCACGGGAGTGAGAAAGAACAGACCCGAACAGCTGGAACTTCCCAGGGGGGTAGGGAAAAGTCAGAAGCTACATGAACATACAAAGGTGGTAACTGAAGGGAAGACAAGAGTGAATGTAGGCGAAGAGAAAAGGGACGGAGCAAACAGGGGCAGCGAACGAATAAAGAATGTCTACTAATATCAGTGACCATTCTATAAATGGAAGGATTGTGGAGATCGTGAGAGTGTACATAGTAACGAAGGCAATGGGCATCACGGCGATCAGACAAGGATGGAACATTCGCTTCTGCATAGAGGTTCTCAACAGGGGAAGAGCGAAAAGCACCAAGGCACAAACGTAATCCTTGGTGATGGATGGGGTTAAGGCTAGAGAGAGTAGCAGGAGAGGCCGCTGAATAAATCTGGTCACCATAATCGAGTTTCGATAAAACGAGGGCTGAATGTAGGCGAAGCAGAGTTCGACGATCAGCTCCCCAGGAAATATGAGCAAGGGTTTTAAGGTTTAGCCGGCTGTGACAAGTTGCCTTCAGAGAGGTAATGTGAGGTTTCCAGGATAACCTATGGTCAAAGAGAAGGCCTAGAAACCTGACTATCACGTTCGGGGATACGGGAGCCATAGAGATACAAAGGATGATCGGAGATGACAGAGCATCTAGTGAAAGTAATTTGGCGAGTTTTGGTACTGGAAAATTTAAACCCATGCGTGGTGGCCCAAGTGGAAACACGGTCGACCGCATGCTGGAGAGAAACTGCAATGAGATGACAGTCAGCGCCTGCACAAGCAATAGCGAAGTCATCAACAGAGTGATGACCAAATATTGGGTGGAAGAACAGAGGCCAAATTATTTATAGCAAGGAGAAAAAGTGTTGTGCTTAGAACACATCCCTGAGGGACACCTTTAGCTTGGACGAAGTCCGGGGAAAGAACATTATTGACTCGAACACGGAAATGTCTGTCAGTTAAAAAGTTCTTAAGGAAGGATGGTAGATTGCCTCGGAGGCCTAAGGAGTGGGCCTGGGCCAAAATATTATACCTCCAAGTTGTCATATGCCTTCTCAAGGTCAAAAAATATGGCAATAACTGAGTGATTATTCGCAAAGGCATTATGAACATACGTATCCAAGCGTAGTAAGGGGTCTATGGTAGAACGGCCCTTACGAAAGCAATATTGACTAGGGGAGAGACTGTTGTGTGTCTCTAAATACCACATTAAACGTCGATTTATGAGACGTTCCATCACTTTGCAAACTGCACTAGTAAGAGCGATGGGACGATAGTGGGAGGCATCATGTCCTGTAGTACCCGGTTTGCAGAAAGGGAGAACAATGGCAGATTTTCACAGCTGGGGAAGAACTCCTTGTGCCCAAATAAGATTGAAGAGGTGTAAGAGGACTACAAGGGCTGACCGATGTAAATGTTGTAACATACGAATATGAATGTCGTCAGGCCCAGCTGCCGATGATCGGCAAGCTGAGAGCGTTGCCTCCAGTTCTTGAAGTGTAAAAGGCACATTATACTGTTCTTCTCTGAGAGAAGAAAAGTCCAAGGGTACCAACTCTCTGGCAGACTTTGAGGAAAGAAACGAGGGGCATAGATGGAGCCCCCGGGAAATACGGACCAGATGTGTGCCAAGTTCAATGGCAACGTCGAGAGGGTTTGCTACATCAACACCAGCGACCCGTAGAACAGGAGCCAGGTCAGGAGAGTATTTACCACTCAATTTCCTCACTTTTTTCCAGACTGCACTCATAGAAGAAGCAGAGGTGATGGTGGAAACATAGTCTCGCCAGCAAGTGAGTTTAGCTTCACGGATGACACGGCGAGCGATCGCACGCTTCTGCTTAAAATCAAGAAGTCTCTCAGCGGTTCTATTGTACCGGTACCTGCCCCATGCAGCGCGTTTCAAACGTACTGCACGAGCACAAGCAGGAGACCACCAAGGCATGCACTTCTGAGAATGCCTGCCTGAGGTTTGGGGTATAGAATGAGAAGCTGCGGTATAAACTGACGCCGAGAAGAGGTGTAGGAGCTCATCAATGGAGGATGAAGAAGGAACCTCACTAAAAGCAGTAAGTTGCGAGTAAAGATCCCAATTTGCCCGATCAAATTGCCATCGAGGGCTACGGAAAGGTGGTGAATAGGAAGAAGTAAGAATGATTGGAAAATGATTGCTGTCATGTAAGTCCGGTAGAACAGACCAGGTGAAGTCTAGTGCAGTGGAGGAAGAGCAGACTGATAGATCGATGCAAGAGAGTATATGAGTATGAGGATCAAAATGGGTGGGAGTACCCGTATTTAAAACATGGAGGGGGCGAGAGGCGAGAAAAGCCTCCAACTGGATGTCACGTGAGTCACAATGAGACCCCCCCCCCAGAGGTTGTTAAAATCACCAAGTAACAGAAGTGGTGGCGGTAAGGATGAAACAAGAAAGGTAAAGTCTGGGATAGAAAGTGCTCGAGAAGGAGAGAGATATAAAGAACATATTGTAAACCACTTATTCAAGTGGATACGGGCTGCAGTGTAATGCAGCGAGGTATGGACAAATAGTTGACAGTACGGAATATCATTGCGTAGAAGGGCACTTTCATTAAAGGTCCCATCTGAGAAAGGATCCAAAGAATACAATAAATTATAGCCTGAGATAGGTTGGAAAACAGCCTAGTGTAATTTTGGTTCTTGTTAGCAAGCACCAACAGGGGAAAACCTGGAAAGCAACATCTAAAGCTCACCCCGATTACCCAAGGCCGCGGATATTCCACTGTAAATAGGCCATGATTGGCGATGAAGAAAATACCAGGAATCTGTAGGTAAAGGCACCTACGGACTAGAGGGGTTAGAAAAGTCAACGTGTGGTGGCATTGGAAGACGTTCAAGCAGCGAAGGAACGGAGCGTTGTGAAGAATGGGGTTGTGAAGATGGAGGAGAGGGAAGAGAAGGAACAGGAAGTGAATCAGTGTCCATTGAAGGTTTAGTCTCTGCAATATATTCTGAAATGGCTTCAAGTGTTTCTGAATTCAAAGATGTATGGGAGACCATATTGGAGATAGAAGGGGGAGGGTGAGTAAAGATTGTGACAGTAATGGACTGTACCAAAGTAGAGGGGGATGAAAGAGTGTAAGGGACTGGAGATGAAGTGTGGGGGGGGGGGGACAGAAGAGGCCGAAACCTGGGAAGTGGCAGAAGAGGGAGAAACTTGGGAGGGGACGGGGCTGGAAGGCATAGTACGAGGAGGAGGGTGAATCTCCACACTTGTAATAGAGCCAGAGAGAGGGGAAGAACTAGGCACAGAGACTGGAAAGGTAAAGTGTGGAGGTGGAAGAAGGGAAGGAGGGGGCAAAGAAGATTTGAGCAATGTGGATTTTTTGGACTTCTGAGAAGTAGAGGGGCAATTGGTATTAGGTGTCGTACGAGGTCTTGTCGATACTGGGGCTTGTGAAGGACGCGAAGATGTGAGAACAGACTGAGTTGTAGTCAGGACGTCAGAGCCAAGGACAGCAAAAGGATTAGATGCCGGAGTGGCTATGGGAGGGGTAACAACAGAGGAGGCTGCAGAAGATGGGACCCCAGACGTGGGGGGGATGTTTTGAAACACGAGAATAAGAAACACGGGGTAGTCTCCCTTGGAGGCGGAGATGAGTAACTGCCATAGCATAAGGGAGACCTTCTGCCTCTTTGAGGCAACGGATTTCACATTCATTTAAGTAGACCTGGCAACGGCGGGAGTACGAAGGGTGAGCTTCATTACAATTAAGGCAAGATGGAGATCGACTGCAAGATGTATTAGAATGGTCGTCGGCACCACAGACTGGGCATTCAGCCATAGATCTGCAATATTTTGCTGGGTGACCAAAACGCCAGCAATTTCTACACTGTTGCGGTGTAGGTATCACCTTTCAAACTTGTAACCGATGTCCCGCGACATATACAGAGGACAGGAGTTCTCGGCTGTGAAAAGTTAAACGAGCTACATTGCAAGGGTAACGTCTCTGCCCACGGGCAGGAAGGACATAAGTGTCTACTTTGAGGATTGGGAGATCCTGGAGTTCCAGCTGTTCAAGAATGTCATTGCCACATGACTGGAAATTCTGTTGGTATGGGGCAGAATGACAGTACCACTACAAGAATTGAGAGAGATGTTTTTCAATAGTGATAGGAGTAGTATCTATATGCGAAAGGAGAGAAAGATCATGAGCTTGGGTAGCATTCTGGACAGTGACAATGCGCGTACCGCTCTTGAGAGCATGAAATGAAATATCTCTACCAACATGACGCAGGAGCGCTTTGCCAATACTATGGTCAGAAAGGTAGGCACAAGAAGAAGTCGGTCTTAAAGTAAAGAATTTAGTCCATTGTGTGGTCCAAAACTGAGTGTGGAGAGGGAGTGCATGACGTGTCGGTCTTTTCCGAGTAGAATGGGAAGGTAACAAAGGAGCATCATCAGGAGATTGACGTTGGCGTTTAGGAGTAGGACCGGAGTTGGTCCGGCGTGAAATGGGCGGCCGATTCGAAAATTGCCATACCCTAGAGGGAGAAGCCGGAAGCATAGTCAAAGGAGAGCGGAGTTCAGACAAATCGAAGGAGTCAGTCGAAGCCCCGGTACCTGAAGCGGGTGAGGAAACAGCACCAGCAAGAGGTACAGGGGCATCAGGAGTGGTCTAAAAACAAGGCAGGGTCAGAATGGGGTGCGGTATCAAGAAGGGGCCCGGGGGTAGTGGGTTCATGGATTGGGTTCTCCATGGTTAGGTTACTCCTTTGCTTTTTGTTTTTAAGAAAAAAAAAGAAAAAAAAAAGGGGGGAGCAGGGAGGAATAGTTCCCAGGAGGAATGAAAGGGCTGGAAATCTCCCTCCGCACCCAAGAGGACCTCAGCACTGCTAGTAGAGCAGATGCAGCATGGAACCCGTGCCATACCCTACCCTGCATGCCAGTAAACCAGCAATCCGGGATAGAAACCTCACATCTGCCGAGCTACCTCAGTGGACAAAAGAGAGGGCGGCCGGATATCCGCCACAAAGCATACCTCCTTCGGCCACCACCCCTGGAATCCGAAAGGTGGCTTCCAGAGATACACCTGTCGCCCGAAAGACACCCAAAGCTACTCCGGGATACCGGAGAGGGATCGGGACATCCCCAGGCAATCCAGATTCCACTGCAAACTACACCACCGCCAAGAACCTCAACGGAATGGGATGGTCCCCGGTATCCTTTCCCCTACCTAGGAACTAGTGCGCCTGTGGGAGAAATCCCAAAGGCCAAAAAGAGGAAGGGCAAAAGGGAGGGGTGGGGAGGAGGAGGAGGAAAGGAAAAAAGGGAGGATGGGATAGGGGAGGGGAGATTTGGGGGTAATTAGGTTCGGTCTGAGGAAGAAGACCGACAGGTCTAATTCCTCAGACCAAGAGCCTCTTCACCACGCCAAGGAGCCCCCCTTGAAGAGGTCCTAGTATCAAGTGCCTTCACACTGGCAATGTACTTAATTTCCTCGAAGGGGTGTAAGGAAAAGAACAGGCCTGCTGAATGTGAATTCCTCTTCACTAAACACACCAACTTAAACATGCATATGTTACAAAAAAAAATTCAACAGACATTTCAAATAAATGTTGAGGTGCTGAATTATTGCATTCTTCACAAAAAAAAAAAAAAAAAAAAAGTGATTAAGAGATTGAAATCAAGTCTTGCATTTTTTGTTGGGGGCTCAAACCAGTGAAAGACAATTGACACCCCCCTCCCCCACACATGCAAAATCTTTCTTGCTGCCTCTGATGTTTTGCCTTTTACACTTCAGGAACTGGAGGCAACACACTCAGATGGTACAACATTTAAATCAGTCAACCCTTGCAGTCCTCTTACACCTCTTCAATCTTATTTGGTCACAAGGAGTTCTTCCCCAGCTGTGGAAATCTGCCATTGTTCTCCCTTTGCGCAGCTGTATAGCCCTTGTGGCTTAGCGCTTCTTTTTGATTATAATAATAATCTCCCTTTGCGCAAACCGGGTACTACGGGACATGATGCCTCCCACTATCGTCCCATTGCTCTTACCAGTGCAGTTTGTAAAGTGATGGAACGTCTGGTAAATATTATTATAATCAAGGGGGAAGCGCTAAACCCGGAGGATTATACAGCACCTGGGGGGGCGATGTGGAAGGCATTCAGGCTTAATTCGGGGAACTGGAGCACAGATCCAATTCCCTAAATCAAGAGCCCCTCACCAACATCAAGGAACCTTCCTTGAGGGGTCTGGTAAATAGACGTTTAATGTGGTATTTATAGAAGCACAACAGTCTCTCCACTAGTCTATATGGCTTTCGTAAGGGCCGTTCTACCATAGACCCTTTACTACGCTTGGATACGTATGTTCATAATGCCTTTGCGAATAACCACTCGGTTATTGCCATATTTTTTGACCTTGAGAAGGCACATGACATAACTTAGAGGTATAATATTTTGGCCCAAGCCCACTCCTTAGGCCTCCAAGGCAATCTACCATCCTTAAGAACTTTTTAACTGACAGACATTTCCGTGTTCGGGTTAATTATTATTATTATAATCAAAAAGAAGCGCTAAGCCACAAGGACTATACAGCGCTGCAGGGCAGGAAGGAAGCGAGGGCATCAGGTGGCAAAAGGGAGATGGATGAGCAACAGGTTACGGATAACAGCGGGGCAGTGGATGGTGAAAGGGTAAAGGGCAGCAAGAGACTGAACCAGAAAGGGCTGAGGGGAGTGTGAAAAGTATCATCAGAGTTTGTGGAGTAAATCAGTCGTTGTCAAGAAGTCAATGAGAGAGTCAGGATTAAAGGAGGGTCCATCAGCAAGAAGGGAAGGTAAAGAGAGAGTAGGAGAACGAAGACGACGTTGGAGGTAAATTCTGCGTGCTCGTTGATAGAGAGGGCAGTCTAACAGAATGTGGCTAATCGATACTGGAACTTGACACTGCTCACAGAGAGGAACAGGGTGCCTCTCCATGAGATACCCATGAGTAAGACGAGTGTGGCCAATGCGAAGGCGGGAGAGAGTGGTCTCCCAACCTCGGCACTGATGACAAGAAGACGGCCAGTAACCTATGCTCGGTTTAATAGAATGAAGTTTGTTACCGAGCAGAGTTGACCAACGTTGTTGCCAACGGGTGCGAAGGTGGGTAGCTATTGCAGCAAAATAGTCTAGAAATGGAACACCTCGATAGGAAATTGGTAGGTCATATACTGCTGACCGCGCAGCAGTGTCTGCCTGTTCATTGCCCTGTACGTCGACATGACCAGGGACCCAACAAAAAACAATATCTTTATGTTTGGTAGAGATACGGCGTAGCCAAAGTTGGATACGGAGAACTAGGGGATGAGATGTATCAAATTTTCGTATAGCCTGTAGAGCACTAAGGGAGTCTGAGACTACTACAAATGATGACACAGGCATAGATGCGATACGAATAAGTGCTGCAAGAATGGCATACAGTTCAGCAGTAAAAATGCTAGCTGAAGATAGTAAATGCCCTCGTACGACGCTGTCCGGAAACACTGCTGCGAATCCGACGCCGTCTGAAGACTTAGAGCCATCTGTGTACACAGCGGTGGCATGAGAATGAGAGTGGAAGTGATCAAGAAAAAGAGAGCGGGAAGCCACCGTAGGCAGTTGAGCTTTCGAGCAAGGGAGTGAGAAAGAACAGACCCGAACAGCTGGAACTTCCCAGGGGGGTAGGGAAAAGTGAGATGCTACATGAACATATAAAGGTGGTAACTGAAGGGAAGACAAGAGTGAAAGTAGGCGAAGAGAAAAGGGACGGAGCAAACAGGGGCGGCGAACGAATAAAGAATGTCTACTAATATCGGTGACCATTCTATAAATGGAAGGATTGTGTAGATCGTGAGAGCGTACATAGTAACGAAGGCAATGGGCATCACGGCGATCAGACAAGGATGGAACATTTGCTTCTGTATAGAGGCTCTCAACAGGGGAAGATCGAAAAGCACCAAGGCACAAACGTAAGCCTTGGTGATGGATAGAGTTAAGGCTAGAGAGAGTAGCAGGAGAGGCCGCGGAATAAATCTGGTCACCATAATCGAGTTTCGATAAAACGAGGGCTGAATGTAGGCGAAGCAGAGTTCGACGATCAGCTCCCCAGGAAAGATGAGCAAGGGTTTTAAGAAGGTTTAGCCGGCTGTGACAAGTTGCCTTCAGAGAGGTAATGTGAGGTTTCCAGGTTAACCGACGGTCAAAGAGAAGGCCTAGAAACCTGACTGTATCACGTTCGGGGATACGGGAGCCATAGAGATACAAAGGATGATCGGAGATAACAGAGCGTCTAGTGAAAGTAATTTGGCGAGTTTTGGTACTTGAAAATTTAAACCCATGTGTGGTGGCCCAAGTGGAAACACGGTCGACCGCATGCTGGAGAGAAACTGCAATAAGGTGACAGTCAGCGCCTGCACAAGCAATAGCGAAGTCATCAACATAGAGTGATGACCAAATATTGGGTGGAAGAACAGAGGCCAAATCATTTATAGCAAGGAGAAAAAGTGTTGTGCTTAGAACACATCCCTGAGGGACACCTTCAGCTTGGACGAAGTCCGGGGAAAGAACATTATTGACTCGAACACGGAAATGTCTGTCAGTTAAAAAGTTCTTAAGGAAGGATGGTAGATTGCCTCGGAGGCCTAAGGAATGGGCCTGGGCCAAAATATTATACCTCCAAGTTGTGTCATATGCCTTCTCAAGGTCAAAAAATATGGCAATAACTGAGTGATTATTCGCAAAGGCATTACGAACATACGTATCCAAGCGTAGTAAGGGGTCTATGGTAGAACGACCCTTACGAAAGCCATATTGACTAGCGGAGAGACTGTTGTGAGTCTCTAAATACCACATTAAACGTCGATTTACGAGGCGTTCCATCACTTTGCAAACTGCACTTGTAAGAGCGATGGGGCGATAGTGGGAGGCATCATGTCCTGTAGTACCCGGTTTGCGGAAAGGGAGAACAATGGCAGATTTCCACAGCTGGGGAAGAACTCCTTGTGCCCAAATAAGATTGAAGAGGTGTAAGAGGACTACAAGGGCTGACCGATGTAAATGTTGTAACATACAAATATGAATGTCATCAGGCCCAGCTGCCGATGATCGGCAAGCTGAGAGCGTTGCCTCCAGTTCTTGAAGTGTAAAAGGCACATTATACTGTTCTTCTCCGAGAGAAGAAAAGTCCAAGGGTACTAACTCTCTGGCAGACTTTGAGGAAAGAAACGAGGGGCATAGATGGAGCCCTCGGGAAATACGGACCAGATGTGTGCCAAGTTCAATGGCAACGTCGAGAGGGTTTGCTATATCAACACCAGTGACCCGTAGAACAGGAGCCGGGTCAGGAGAGTATTTACCACTCAATTTCCTCACTTTTTTCCAGACTGCACTCATAGAAGAAGCAGAGGTGATGGTGGAAACATAGTCTCGCCAACAAGTGCGTTTAGCTTCACGGATGACACGGCGAGCGATCGCACGCTTCTGCTTAAAATCAACAAGTCTCTCAGCGGTTCTATTGTACCGGTACCTGCCCCATGCAGCACGTTTCAAACGTACTGCACGAGCACAAGCAGGAGACCACCAAGGCACGCACTTCTGAGAATGCCTGCCTGAGGTGTGGGGTATAGAATGAGAAGCTGCGGTATAAACTGATGTCGAGAAGATGTGTAGGAGCTCATCAATGGAGGATGAAGAAGGAACCTCACTAAAAGCAGTGAGGTGTGAGTAAAGATCCCAATTTGCCCGATCAAATTGCCAGCGAGGGCTACGGGAAGGTGGTGAATAGGAAGGAGAAGTAAGAATGATCGGAAAATGATCGCTGTCATGTAAGTCTGGTAGAACAGACCAGGTGAAGTCTAGTGCTGTGGAGGAAGAGCAGACTGATAGATCGATGCAAGAGAGAGTATGAGTACGAGGATCAAAATGGGTGGGAGTACCCGTATTTAAAACATGGAGGGGGTGAGAGGCAAGAAAAGCCTCCAACTGAATGCCACGTGAGTCACAATGAGACCCCCCCCAGAGGAAATGGTGGGCATTAAAATCACCAAGTAACAGAAGTGGTGGTGGTAAGGATGAAACAAGAAAGGCAAAGTCTGGGATAGAAAATGCTCGAGAAGGAGAGAGATATAAAGAACATATTGTAAACCACTTATTCAAGTGGATACGGGCTGCAGTGTAATGCAGCGAGGTATGGACAAATAGTTGACAGTACGGAATATCATTGCGTAGAAGAAGGGCACTTTCATTAAAGGTCCCATCTGAGAAAGGATCCGAAGAATACAATAAATTATAGCCTGAGATAGGTTGGAAAACAGCCGAGTGTAATTTTGGTTCTTGTAAGCAAGCACCAACAGGGGAAAACCTGGAAAGCAACATCTGAAGCTCACCCCGATTACCCCTGAGGCCGCGGATATTCCACTGTAAATAGGCCATGATTGGCGATGAAGAAAATATCAGGAATCTGTAGGTAAAGGCACCTACGGACTAGAGGGGTTAGAAAAGTCAACGTGTGGTGGCATTGGAAGATGTTCAAGTAGCGAAGGAACGGAGCGTTGCGAAGAATGGGGTTGTGAAGATGGAGGAGAGGGAAGAGAAGGAACAGGAAGTGAATCAGTGTCCATTGAAGGTTTAGTCTCTGCAATATATTCTGAAATGGCTTCAAGTGTTTCTGAATTCAAAGATGTATGGGAAACCATATTGGAGATAGGAGGAGGAGGGTGAGTAAAGATTGGGACAGTAATGGACTGTACCAAAGTAGAGGGGGAGGGAAAAGTGTAAGGGACTGGAGATGAAGTGTGGGGGGGGACAGAAGAGGTAGAAACCTGGGAGGTGACAGAAGAGGGAGAAACTTGGGAGGGGACGGGGGTGGAAGGCATAGTACGAGGAGGAGGGTGAATCTCCACACTTGTAATAGAGCCAGAGAGAGGGGAAGAACTAGGTACAGAGACTGGAAAGGTAACGTGTGGAGGTGGAAGAAGGGAAGGAAGGGGCAAAGAAGATTTGAGCAATGTGGATTTTTTGGACTTCTGAGTAGAGGGGCGATTGGTATTAGGTGTCGTACGAGGTCTTGTCGATACTGGGGCTTGTGAGGAAGGACGCGAAGATGTGAGAACAGACTGAGTTGTAGTCGGGACGTCAGAGCCAAGGACAGCAAAAGGATTAGATGCCGTAATGGCTATGGGAGGGGTAACAACAGAGGAGGCTGCAGAAGATGGGACCCCAGAAGTGGGGGGATGTTTGGAAACACGAGAATAAGAAACACGGGGTAGTCTCCCTTGGAGGCGGAGATGAGTAACTGCCATAGCATAAGGGAGACCTTCTGCCTCTTTGAGGCAACGGATTTCACGTTCATTTAAGTAGACCTGGCAACGGCGGGAGTACGAAGGGTGAGCTTCATTACAATTAAGGCAAGATGGAGGTTGACTGCAAGATGTATTAGAATGGTTGTCGGCACCACAGACTGGGCATTCGGCCATAGATCTGCAATATTTCGCTGGGTGACCAAAACGCCAGCAATTTCTAC
The DNA here is from genome assembly GCF_038502225.1 of Cherax quadricarinatus. Lineage (NCBI taxonomy): Eukaryota > Metazoa > Arthropoda > Malacostraca > Decapoda > Parastacidae > Cherax > Cherax quadricarinatus. The sequence goes on from NC_091378.1 coordinate 3,306,527, forward strand.
ATTGTTGCGGTGTAGGTATCACCTTTCGAACTTGTAACCGATGTCCCGCGACATATACAGAGGACGGGAGTTCTCGGCTGTCAAAAGTTAAACGAGCCACATTGCAAGGGTAACGTCTCCGCCCCCGGGCAGGAAGGACATAAGTGTCTACTTTGAGGATTGGGAGATCCTGGAGTTCCAGCTGTTCAAAAATGTCATTGCCACATGACTGGAAATTCTGTTGGACTATGGTATGGGGCAGAATGACAGTACCACTACAAGAATTGAGAGAAAGATGTTTTTCAATAGTGATAGGAGTAGTATCGATATTCGAAAGGAGAGAAAGATCATGAGCTTGGGTAGCATTCTGGACAGTGACGATGCGCGTACCGCTCTTGAGAGCGTGAAATGAAATATCTCTGCCAACATGACGCAGGAGCGCTTTGGCAATACTATGGTCAGAAAGGTAGGCAGAAGAAGAAGTTGGTCTTAAAGTAAAGAATTTAGTCCATTGTGTGGTCCGAAACTGAGCGTGGAGAGGGAGTGCTTGACGTGTCGGTCGTTTCCGAGTAGAATGGGAAGGTAACGACGGAGCATCATCAGGAGATTGACGTTGGCGTTTAGGAGTAGGACCGGAGTTGGTCCGGCATGAAATGGGTGGGCGATTCGAAAATTGCCGTACCGTAGAGGGAGAAGCCGGAAGCATAGTCAAAGGAGAGCGGAGTTCAGACAAATCGAAGGAGTCAGTCGAAGCCCCGGTACCTGAAGCGGGTGAGGAAACAGCACCAGCAAGAGGTACAGGGGCATCAGGAGTGTCCGAAGAGTGGTCTAAACACAAGGCAGGGTCAGAATGGGGTGCGGTATCAAGAAGGGGCCCGGGGGTAGTGGTTTCATGGACTAGGGCTGCCATGGTTAGGTTACTCCTTTGCTTTTTGTTTTTAAGAAAAAAAAGAAAGAAGAAAAGAAAATAAAAACAAAAAAAAGAATAAAAAAAGGGGGGAGCGGGGAGGAATAGTTCCCAGGAGGAATGAAAGGGCCGGAAATCTCCCTCCGTGCCCAAGAGGACTCGACACCGCTAGTAGCGCAGATGCAGCATGGAACCCGTGCCATACCCTACCCTTCATGCCAGTAAACCAGCAATCCGGGATAGCAACCTCACATCTGCCGAGCTACCTCGGTGGACAAAAGAGAGGGCGGCCGGATATCCGCCACAAAGCATACCTCCTTCAGCCACCACCCCCGGAATCCGAAAGGTGGCTTCCAGAGATACACCCGTCGCCCAAAAGACACCCAAAGCTACTCCGGGATACCGGAGAGGGATCGGGACATCCCTAGGCAATCCAGATTCCACGGCAAACTACGCCACCGCCAAGAAACCTCAACGGAATGGGATCGACCCCGGTGTCCTTTCCCCTACCTAGGAACTAGCACGCCTGTGGGAGAAATCACGAAGGCTAAAAAGAGGAAGGGCAAAAGGGAGGGGTGAGGAGGAGGAGGAGGAATGGAAAAAGGGGAGGATGGGGAGGATGGGATAGGGGAGGGGAGAATGGGGGGTAATTAGGTTCGGTCTGAGGAAGAAGACCGACAGGGCTAATTCCTCAGACCAAGAGCCTCTTCACCACGCCAAGGAGCCCCCCTTGAAGAGGTGTTCGGGTTAATAATGTGCTCTCCTCGGACTTTGTCCAAGGTGAAGGTGTCCCCCAGGGATGTGTCCTGAGCACAACACTTTTTCTCCTTGCTATAAATGATCTGACCTCGAGTCTTCCATCCAGTATTTGGTCATCCCTCTATGTTGATGGCTTTGCTATTGCTTGTGCAGGCGCTGACTGTCACCTCATTACAGTTTCTCTCCAGCATGCGGTTGACGATGTTTCCAATTGAGCCAACACACACTGGTTTAAATTTTCCAGTACCAAAACTCATCAAATTACTTTCACTAGACACTTTGTCATCTCCGATCATCCTTTGCACCTCTATGGCTCCCGTATCCCTGAATATGATAGTCAGGTTTCTAGGCCTTCTCTTTGACCATAGGTTATCTTGGAAACCTCGCATTACCTCTCTGAAGGCAACTTGTCACAGCCGGCTGAACCTTCTTAAAACCCTTGCTCATCTTTCATGGGGAGCTGATCATCGAACTCCTTCGCCCTCATTTTGTCGAAACTCAATTATGGTGACCAGATCTATTCAGCGGCCTCTCCTGCTACTCTCTCCAGCCTTAACCCCCATCCATCACCAAGGATTACGTTTATGCCTTGGTGCTTTTCGCTCTTTCCCTGTTGAGAGGCTCTATACAGAAGCGAATGTTCCATCCTTGTCCGATCGCCAGGATGCCCATTGCCTTCGTTACTATGTATGCTCTCATGGTTTCCACAATCCTTACATTTATAGAATGGTCACTGATATTAGTAGACATTCTTTATTTGTTCGCCGTCCCTGTTTGCTCCGTCCCTTCTCTCTTCGCCTACATTCGCTCTTGTCTTCCCTTCAGTTACCACCTTTCTATGTTCATGTAGCATCTCACTTTTCCCTACCCCCATGGGAAGTTCCAGCTGTTTGAGTCTGTTATTTCTTACTCCCTTGCTCGAAAGCCCAACTGCCTGCAGTAGCTTCCCGCTCTCTTTTTCTTGTCCACTTCCACTCTCATTCTCATGTCATCGCAGTGTACACAGATGGCTCTAAGTCTTCTGACAGCGTCGGATTCGCAGCAGTGTTTCAGGACAGCGTCGTGCGAGGACATTTACTATCTTTGGCTAGCATTTTTACTGCTGAATTGTATGCCATTCTTGCAGCACTTATCCGTATTGCATCTATGCCTGTGCCATCATTTGTGGTTGTCTCAGACTCCCTTAGCGCTCTACAGGCTATACGAAAATTTGATACACCTCGCCCCCTAGTTCTCCGTATACAGCTTTGGCTTCACAACATCTCTACCAAGCATAAAGATATTGTTTTTTGTTGGGTCCCTGGTCATGTCGACGTACAGGGCAATGAACAGGCAGACACTGCTGCGCGGTCAGCAGTACATGACCTACCAATTTCCTATCGAGGTGTTCCATTTCTGGACTATTTGGCTGCAATAGCTACCCACCTTCGCACCCGTTGGCAACAACGTTGGTCAACTCTGCTCGGTAACAAACTTCATTCTATTAAACCGAGCATAGGTTACTGGCCGTCTTCTTGTCATCAGTGCCGAGGTTGGGAGACCACTCTCTCCCGCCTTCGCATTGGCCACACTCGTCTTACTCATGGGTATCTCATGGAGAGGCACCCTGTTCCTCTCTGAGCAGTGTCAAGTTCCAGTATCGATTAGCCACATTCTGTTAGACTGCCCTCTCTATCAACGAGCACGCAGAATTTACCTCCAACGTCGTCTTCGTTCTACTACTCTCTCTTTACCTTCCCTTCTTGCTGATGGACCCTCCTTTAATCCTGACTCTCTCACCGACTTCTTGACAACGACTGATTTACTCCACAAACTCTGATGATACTTTTCGCACTCCCCTCAGCCCTTTCTAGTTCAGTCTCTTGCTGCCCTTTACCCTTTCACCATCCACTACCCCGCTGTTATCCGTAACCTATTACTCATCCATCTCCCTTTTGCCACCTGATGCCCTCGCTTCCTTCCTGCCCTGCAGCGCTGTATAGTCCTTGTGGCTTAGCGCTTCTTTTTGATTATAATAATAATAATAATTGGTTAAGCAAAGAGTTTACTGTAAATGTTCAAGGTAAGCAAGCAGGGATACAAGTCAGTCTGTTGTTATTATTATTATTATAATCAAAAAGTAGCACTAAGCCACAAGGGCTATACAGCGCTGCAGGGTAGGGAAGGAAGCGAGGGTATTGGGCGGCAGAAGGGGGGGGGGAGGGATGATCAGTAGGTTACAGAAAACAGCGGGGCAGGGGATAGTGCGGGGGTAGAGGGTAGCAAGAGATTGCGGTAGAAAGGGCTGAAGGCATCAGAGTTTCTTAAGTCAGTCAGTTGTTGTCAAAAAGTCAGTGAGAGAGTCCGGATGAAAGGTGGGTCCATCAGCGAGAAGGGAAGGTAAAAAGAGAGCAGCGGAGCGAAGACGACGACGGAGGTAAATTCTGCGTGCTCGTTGAGAAAGTGGGCAGTCCAACAGAATGTGGCTGACTGATAATGGGGCCTGACAAGTCTCACAGAGAGGAGCAGGACGCATCTCCACGAGATATCCATGAATAAGACGAGTATGGCCAATGCGAAGACGGGAGAGAGTAGTCTCCCAACCTCGACACTGGTGACAAGAAGACGGCCAGTAACCTATACTCGGTTTAACAGATTGAAGTTTGTTACCGAGTATAGTAGACCAACATTGTTGGCAACGGGTGTTAAGGTGGGTAGCTATTGCAGCAAAATAGTCCGTAAATGGAATACCTCTACATGAAACTGGTAGGTCATGTACTGCTGACCGCGCAGCAGTGTCTGCCTGTACATTGCCCTGTACGTCAACATGACCAGGGACCCAACAAAAAACAATATCTTTATGCTTGGTAAAGATGCGGCGTAGCCAAAGTTGGATACGGAGGACTAAGGGGTGAGGTGCATCAAATTTCTGTGTAGCCTGTAAAGCACTAAGGGAGTCTGAGACAACCACAAATGATGACACAGGCATAAATGCAATACGGATAAGCGCTGCAAGAAAGGCATACAATTCAGCAGTAAAAATACTAACCGAAGATAGTAAATGCCCTCGTACGACACTGTCCAGAAACACTGCTGCAAATCCTACGCCGTCAGAAGACTTAGAGCCATCTGTGTACACTGCAATGTCATGAGAATGAGAAGGGAGAGAGAGAACAGACTCGGAACAGCTGGAACTTCCCAGGGGGGTAGGGAAAAGTGAGATGCTACATGAACATAGAAAGGTGGTAACTGAAGAGAAGACAAGAGCGAATGTAGGCGAAGAGAGAAGGGACGGAGTAAACGGGCAGCGAACAAATAAAGAATGTCTACTAATATCAGTGACCATTCTATAAATGGAAGGATTGCAGAGATCATGAGAGCGTACATAGTAGCGAAGGCAATGGGTATCACAGCGATCGGATAAGGATGGAACGTTCGCTTCTGCATAAAGGAAGGGAAGAGCGAAAAGCACCAAGGCATAAACGTAATCCTTGGTGATGAATGGGGTTAAGGCTAGAGAGAGTAGCAGGAGAGGCTGCTGAATAGATCTGGTCACCATAATCAGGTTTCGATAAAATGAGGGTGGAATATAGGCGAAGGAGAGTTCGACGATCAGCTCCCCATGAAAGATGAGCAAGGGTTTTAAGACGGTTCAGCTGGCTGTGACAAGTTGCCTTCAGAGAGGTAATGTGAGTCAGTCTGTTGTACCATATAGTATACATTAAAACACTGCATGCAGACAAACAGAAATGAAAATGTGACTATTTTTTTTTTTGTCAATCTAATTTCAAGAATATTTATTTTAAATAGGAGCATGTTGGAAATGGGCAATGATAAACAGTCATCATGTTCATTAGTCATACAATATTTTTTTTTATCATTAACTGATATTTATTTTTATTTCATGGATTAACATCCACAACTCAAACTATGGAACAAAAAGATCAGATCTGCTAAATTTCTATTAAAAAAAAACCAGTTATCCTCTTAAATTCCCATACGATATACAGGTACAACATTGATTTTCTGGACACTGATGGTCTGGAAACTTATAATCCATACAAATTTACGAGAAGGAACTTGAAATTCCAGCAGCAGTTTATTTACCCCCAACCGTACATCACTTATCCAACCCCAAGAAATACGGCGCTCTCTAATGGAGGAAAACTTGGTAATCCTGAAATGCTTTGGAACCAAAGGGTCCAGAAAATCGATGTTGTACCTGTACAGTATTTAAAAACTAATATAAAAAATGGTGTCTCTGGACTATATATAACATACAAGGTTTCATCATTTGCTTATCTCTTCAGCCGATACTTTAATCCAAATGATGCCAGTTCTATACTTCAGATCACATGGGGAAGATATCCAGTTCCCTGGCAATTAAAAAAAACTGATCTAGTATGCTAGAAGTTTAATATGTTAAAGAAGCATCAACTAAGGAATGACAACTTCTTGCAACAAAAACAATGCATATCCATTAAAAAAAAAAAAAAAAAAAAGAGATAGTTACAGAACCTGAAGTCAATATTGTACAGTATATTCTGCTAAAGAAGATTTTTAATCAATTTAAATAAAGCATTACTAATGAAGTAAACAGCTAAATAAAAACTGATTAGTGGTGTGTTATGTGCAATGAATAGATTTATAAATGAAGGGAACAAACTAATTTGGTGGAAGGAATGAGAAGGGAAGAGGGAGGGGGAAGGTGTAAATGTGTTACAGAGACCATATCACATTTTGATTAATAGTGACAATCATAAATAATGACCACAATCGAGCTGGGCATGGAAAGTGGAGGAGTCAGATAAATATTGGATAACTGAATTTATGAACAAACTTGTAAGGAAAACTTCACAGAACACACATCTATGTAACTCATTTAGCACTGCACGTTATGTTGAGAAAAAAAATTAAAAGTTTAATTGCAAGGGCAAGGAGAAAAGGAGAGTACAGTAATTAAAAATTTATGCAATATATTGGACAAGGATGAAAAGCCATACACAATCTAAATTAAAGGTGGGCCTTTCAGGAGGCAGGCAGACAAGCAAATCAGGGCACTGATGACAAAATTCATAATAAATGTGCCATGATTTAAATGTAAAAATATTTGGAAAAAGAATAGCATCCTGTTGCAGATCAAACTAGAGCATGCAGTCAGAAAGCTTACTGACATGAAAATTGAAATGGCTAGAAATCCATCAAAAGATGGGTTTCTAGTCATTTATAGATGAATCACAACCAATGCTAAATACAAAGTAGTGAAAAAGCAAAGGTCTCCTTGGTGACTAACAAATGATGAAACAAAGAGTATTATAAGTAAATTTAGGCTAGGCCATAACACAAACCTTTAACCCTTAAACGGTATCTGACATATTAGTATGCGAGTGCTGTCCAATATACTAGCATGGACAATTTTTAATATCTGCCACCTGCTAATATTTTTGACCTTAGCACAACTCTGGGCTTTCTTCAATCTATTCAAGCACTTGAAAAAAATCTAAGGCCAAGAGGGTACACAGTGTATCATGTTAGTTACACAAGTGTTGACTATGTCCTACACACTAGTATGCCAAATTAGCAAAAATAAACAATGAAACCAGGAGCTGTTATTCCACTACCAGCTTCCCTACTAGCAAACAGTGCAAGTGGCACAAAGATGACTTATTCATTCCAAATTTATGATACTAACAGTGGAATTCACCAACAAAACTCGGTAAAGTCAAACAATGACTTATTTCCACGTTTTAAGGTATATTAACCCGTAAACGGTCCAAACGTATATATACATTTTTTCAACATCTGAAAGTATGTAAAAAAATGTAGATCTTTTTTGTTTTACATTTGAAAACGTGTAAAAAAATTTTATCTACATTTTTTTTTTTGTTATATTTGAAAATATGTAAAAAAAGTAGATCTACTTTTGTAGCACTACGAATTTGAACGTCGATCTGTTTGGACTGTTTAAGGGAGGAGTATGGAAGAAGTGAATGTTTTCAGATACTTGGGAGTTGACATGTCGGTGGATGGATTTATGAAGGATGAGGTTAATCATAGAATTGATGAGGGAAAAAAGGTGAGTGGTGCGTTGAGGTATATGTGGAGTCAAAAAACGTTATCTATGGAGGCAAAGAAGGGAATGTATGAAAGTATAGTAGTACCAACACTCTTATATGGGTGTGAAGCTTGGGTGGTAAATGCAGCAGCGAGGAGACGGTTGGAGGCAGTGGAGATGTCCTGTTTAAGGGCAATGTGTGGTGTAAATATTATGCAGAAAATTCGGAGTATGGAAATTAGGAGAAGGTGTGGAGTTAATAAAAGTATTAGTCAGAGGGCAGAAGAGGGGTTGTTGAGGTGGTTTGGTCATTTAGAGAGAATGGATCAAAGTAGAATGACATGGAAAGCATATAAATCTATAGGGGAAGGAAGGCGGGTTAGGGGTCGTCCTCGAAAGGGTTGGAGAGAGGGGGTAAAGGAGGTTTTGTGGGTAAGGGGCTTGGACTTCCAGCAAGCGTGCATGAGCGTGTTAGATAGGAGTGAATGGAGACGAATGGTACTTGGGACCTGACGATCTGTTGGAGTGTGAGCAGGGTAATATTTAGTGAAGGGATTCAGGGAAACCGGTTATTTTCATATAGTCGGACTTGAGTCCTGGAAATGGGAAGTACAATGCCTGCACTTTAAAGGAGGGGTTTGGGATATTGGCAGTTTGGAGGGATATGTTGTATTCTGAGCACCTCTGCAAAAACAGTGATAATGTGCGAGTGTGGTGAAAGTGTTGAATGATGATGAAAGCATTTTCTTTTGGGGAATTTTCTTTCTTTTTTGGGTCACCCTGCCTCGGTGGGAGACGGCCGACTTGTTGAGAGAGAAAAAAAAAAAAAAAAAAAAATCTATTTCTACAAGTACATGTACAAGGTATACAGACCTAGCTGATATCAATGACATACCATACCCCTGGCTGGGATTGAACCCGCGGTCATATAGTCTCAAAACTCCAGCCCGTGCGTATATAGAAAGCCACTCATTATACAGAGCATTTCGGGCAAATTAGGTCAATTTTGTCCCAGGATACAACCCACACAAGTCGACTAACACCCAGATACCCATTTTTACTGATGGGTGAACATGGACAACCAGTGTAAGGAAACATGCCCAATGTTTCCACCCTATGCCGGGAATCAAACCTGGACCCTTCACCATATGAAGCGAGAGCTTTGCCACCAGGCCATGGGCCACCGTAACATTGAAACTCAAACAACTGTGTTCCTTTTACATAGTATTGGGAAACCAAAATATAATAAAACAATTATATATAAGTATATACCTTCGATGAGTTGAGTTTTTCTATTCCAGACAGGCTCATTTGGTGCTTGCCTGGTCAACCAGGCTGTTGCTATTGGTGGCCCACAGCCCCACATATCCATCAGCCTGGTTGACCTGGCACCTAGTGAAGAAACTTGTCAGGCTGTTGCCAATGAGTGATCATTTTTTTTCACCAGCTTCAACATATAAAATCTTAATTTTTTTTTCGGATTCTACTCATTTTAGTCTTATTTGATTCAGAAAATACACTTCCATTCTAGATATTTTTTCACACTGGAATTTTTTACTTAAGGGTATGCCACAGTTTAAGGGTTAAAAAAAAATGTCAAGAGAGGTGAGGAGACAGTCAAGGTCAAGAGAAGGGAAGAGAGTCGTCATGATCAAAAGAAAGGTTCACATGAAAGGTATCAATGATCATATCAGAACCAAAGTGTTTTGGAAAAAAAGCAGTTTGATTCAAATTGGAAAAAACAGGCCAAATGTCTGGCACAATCAAAAAAAAAATAAAAATAAAATTTGAATGTTTATATCTTTTGACACAAGAATGGGCTGGGAAAAGAAAGAGCAAGTTTGAGTCAAAAGTGATACAGAGTTTTCAACAAAGGAAGAAATCAAGGGCAGACATGGACCTTAGGAATTTCTCATGATAAGAGGGAGAAATCCTAGGTAGTAGGCTGGTAGAGAGCAACTGCCCAGGAAGGTACTACCGTCCTGCCAAGTGAGTGTAAAACAAAAGCCTGTAATTGTTTTACATGATGGTAGGATTGCTGGTGTCCTTTTTTCTGTCTCAAACATGCAAGCTTTCAGGTACGTCTTGCTGCTTCTACTTACACTTAGGTCACCCTACACATTTTTTTTTTTTCAACAAGTCGGCCGTCTCCCACCGAGGCAGGGTGACCCAAAAAAGAAAGAAAATCCCCAAAAAGAAAATACTTTCATCATCATTCAACACTTTCACCACACTCACACATTATCACTGTTTTTGCAGAGGTGCTCAGAATACAACAGTTTAGAAGCATACACATATAAAGATACACAACATATCCCTCCAAACTGCCAATATCCCAAACCCCTCCTTTAAAGTGCAGGCATTGTACTTCCCATTTCCAGGACTCAAGTCCGACTATATGAAAATAACCGGTTTCCCTGAATCCCTTCACTAAATATTACCCTGCTCACACTCCAACAGATCGTCAGGTCCCAAGTATCATTCGTCTCCATTCACTCCTGTCTAACACGCTCATGCACGCTTGCTGGAAGTCCAAGCCCTTCGCCCACAAAACCTCCTTTATCCCCTCTTTCCAACCCTTTCGAGGACGACCCCTACCCCTCCTTCCTTCCCCTATAGATTTATATGCTTTCCATGTCATTCTACTTTGATCCATTCTCTCTAAATGACCAAACCACCTCAACAACCCCTCTTCTGCCCTCTGACTAATGCTTTTATTAACTCCACACCTTCTCCTAACTTCCACACTCTGAATTTTCTGCATAATATTTACACCACACATTGCCCTTAGACAGGACATCTCCACTGCCTCCAACCGTCTCCTCGCTGCTTCATTTACCACCCAAGCTTCACATCCATGTAAGAGTGTTGGTACTACTATACTTTCATACGTTCCCTTCTTTGCCTCCATAGATAACGTTTTTCGACTCCACATATACCTCAACGCACCACTCACCTTTTTTCCCTCATCAATTCTATGATTAACCTCATCCTTCATAAATCATACATGTACAAGTATATATATACTACACACACCCCTCTGGGTTTTCTGCTATTTTCTTTCTAGTTCTTGTTAGTGTTTATTTCCTCTTATCTCCATGGGGAAGTGGAGCAGAATTCTTCCTCCGTAAGCCATGCGTGTTGTAAGAGGCGACTAAAATGCCGGGAGCAAGGGGCTAGTAACCCCTTCTGTATAAATTACTAAATTTCAAGAGAGAAACTTTCGTTTTTCTTTTTGGGCCACCCCGCCTCGGTGGGATATGGCCGGTTTGTTGAAAGAAGGAGGGAAAAATAAATTTACTTGTATTAAGTGAGAATCCTGCAGATCAAGATTATAAAAACCATAAAAAACAAACTCTGGCAATATCAAACTACATAGTTCTCAATGGTAAATAACCAAAAGCCTTCCATAAATAATGCAATCCCTCATCATGAACAATCTCTGGATGAAAACAATTCCTAAAGTCTAGGTTGAACAAAAATAAATGAATAAAGTCAGACAAGAGTATGTTTGTCTGTTCATGAAAAAAAAAAAATCTTTAGCAAATTCCATGTACATTATATAGATATACAACCTAAAGAGGATATGTCATATTTCCATAACAGCCAGGAGAGTATACACCCAATGACTTGCATCAATACAATAGAAGAATTACCCATCTTGTCACAGTTTTGCATGTCAGGGTTTATGTACCTAGGTTAAACAATTATTTGTAAGAGTTAATGACAAGGTTTCTTAGTGGGAGAAAATTTTTTACTTGCTAAAATTTACTGTTCTATGCTGTGTAATGAGGGAAAATCTATTGCATTACCTAAAAAGGGGTTGGGTTATAGTTTGTTTTTATACCTAAATTCACAGATTATAACATGAAATTATTTTGAACAGCACTTAGTAGGCACATTCACAAAAAAATGTATAAGTCTGATGCTTGAGCAAAATCAAATGGAATTAGTAACATGGTTTCAGGATATGCCTCTTAGGTACCTGTAGGATATCTTGGAAGTGAGGCTAAACTTTGCGACAGTGTGTTCCCAATAATTGATAACCAAGAGATCATCATCAGGAGTGATGAAGATTCCTGATGGCCGTACCAACTGACAGTCAGTGAGTAGAATGCAAGTAAAGTTTAAGCTGGAATCAAACACCTGAAAAAAAAAAAGTACTGTAATTTACATCAAATTTCTTGTTTGAATTTGAGAGAATCCTCCTTGCCCATATCTTGTGGATTCTGGAAGAGACATGTAGTATGACTTAGGCATTTATGTGATATGGTCCCTAGATCTTGTAAACATCATACATGCAAGAAACTTACAGCTACTGTACTAGATAAACTGAATACAGGAGGGCTCTGCTTATATGGCAGGTTAGGTTCCAGACTACCACCTTAAAATGAATTACCCTTTTTTTCACTTTTAAATGCATATACAGTGGAACCTCAAAAATCGAACTTAATCCGTTCCAGGAGCTAGTTCTAAATTCGAAAAGTCTGAAATTCGAAGCAATATTTCCCATAAGAAATAATGGAAGTACAATTAATCCATTCCAGAAACCCAAAAATATTCACACAAAAAATACATTTTATAGAGATTAATTACAGTTTTACATACAACAAATACTATAGCTTTTAATTATGTATAGTAATACATATAAAATAACATTTTTACTTACCTTTATTGAAGATTGGTGATGGCATCTGGAAGATAGGGAGGAGGAGAGAGGGAGTTGGGGTTAGTGTTTGGAAGGAGAATCCACCTCCATGAGGACTTCAGGTAAAGCCCTCTCTGGGGTTACTTCCCTTCTCTGTCTTTTAATGCCACTAGGACCAGCTTGAGTCACTGGACCCCTGTCTCACAAAATAACTGTCCACAGTTATGCCTCTAACATTTCCCTAAAATGGGACATGGTTCTGTCACTGAACTTGTTACAAAGATGGCTTGTTTCACCTTGCTCAGGGTGGTACTTCTGCACAAACATTTGGACATCATTCCACTTGGCACAAATCTCCTTAATCTTTGAAGAAGGCACCTCATCCACTCCCTATATTAACACCTTTCGCAACATCAGCTTCCTTGATTTGTTCTTTCTTTGACAGGATAAAACTGATGGTCAACTTGTTTTTCCCATACATCCTGGCAAGCTCATCAAGTCTCACTCCAATCTCATACTTCTGTATTATTTCCTTCTTCACATCTATGGTGTTTCTCACTTTCTTTACCCAGGGGTACCACTAGCAAGTTTCTTTGGGCCCATGGCAGCTTATTTCACAGTCCCACAAGCACTAAACACAACGAAGTAATCGTAAAATGCGTGAATGAGAGCGCAGGTTAGTATTCACTCAAGCATAAAGCTAGACCGCTCACGGCGCCTGCGCGGGGACGTGGAGAGAGCGGGCGGCAGACAGGTCCCGTACCCAGCGGTCCGAAAACAGGGGCGCGTTCAATACTGGATATGTACTTTAAATTTTATTAGTTTTTTATGCCTAGTTATATTGCTAACTTAATATACGATAGTGTAAACATATCACGCATTTACAGTGGAACCTCAAAAATGGAACGTATCACATATCGAACGTTTCGAAAAAATGGTCCTATTTTCGAAACGTTCGATATGCGATACGTTCCATTTTTGAGGTTCCACTGTAAATGCGTGATATGTTTACACTATCGTATATTAAGTTAGCAATAGAACTAGGCATAAAAAACTAATAAAATTTAAAGTACATATCCAGTACACTCATTACTTACCTTAAAATATTTGCAGTCTTAATGTAGGGTGACAGGTGAGTAGTACTCATTGTAGGAAGTCAGGTGTGGTAGCCCACCTGGCTACTACACCTCACAATTATGTTAATTTCTTTTACTATGATTATATACAGTGGAACCTCAGTTTTCATATGCCCTACTCTGTATGTAAAACTAGTTAATCTCTATAAAATGTATTTTTTGTTAATATTTCGCAGAAGAAATAATGTAAATCCAATTAATCTGTTCCAGACACCCAAAAATATTAAAAAAAGAAAAATACATTTTATAGAGAATAACTATAGTTTTACATACAGACTAGGGCATACAAAAACCAAGGTTCCACTGTATGTATTTTATTTATGTGATATGTACTATGTTTCTAGTGTAATTTTGAAAACAGTCACAAATGGATTAACAAAAGTCTCTATAATAAGTGCCCCAGAGCGATTATTATTATAATTTTTTTTAATGCATCGGCAGTCTCCCACAGAGGCAGGGTGACCTGTAAAAGTAACAAAAGTTTGTCTTTTTACATTTAGTAATTTATACAGGAGAAGGGGTTGCTAGTCCCTTGCTCCTAGCAATTATTATTATTACTGCGTCTTCGACGCTATGAGATACTCTTAGTGATTGTAATGTACCTGCATGCCAGCACAGCATGTAAGTTTATTTAGGTACAAGTACACATAAGCACAATTATCAGAGTATATATCAGAGTACATATATAAAATTCACTATAACTTTAAAACACTTAAACTTTGGAAAGATTCCAGACATAATCTAGAGATGCGGAGCTCACAAAGAACGTAAACAAACAAGAGTATTGCACAGATGCCGTAAGTGAATCAGGATCCGTATAAACAAATTTTTGGGTATAATGTGAAATGTCTGTATTAGCGAATCTCTGTAAAGCAGAGCCCTCCTGTAACTGGAGCTCCAACATACATTTTAAGTTAATATTCTAAAATTAATGTAGAGGATACATAATACAGAAATCATTAAAATAAATGTGTAGCATTAACATGTGACCATTTCTTTACAGTACAGGGAATCCCCAACTAATGAATGAATTACATTCTTGGTGCTCTAACTTATAAGTTGCTCATTATTCAGAAATTTTCATACAGAAAAAAAGGGCATAAAGGGCAGTTACATATACTATTTATCAAACATTATTTGCAACTGCAGATTAATGTATTAAGAGAACTATATTTTTTTGACCTTAAATCATTCATTTTATTTTTTTAACACTAGCCGTCTCTCACCAAGGTAGGGTGACCCAAAAATGAAGAAACACTTTTGCCATCACTGTTTTGTTAGATGTGTGTCAATATTACAATTTAGAAGTCACTCAAAGCTGCAATATTCCTACCCATTTTTCAGAGTGCAGGCTTTACTTCCCACCTCCAGGACTCTAGTCCAGTTAACCAGTTTCCCTGAATCCCCTCATATATTATTTCCTCGTTCACCATCCAACAACACCAAATCATAACTACTTGCCTCCACAATTCTAACACACTCACACTCCTGGTGGATGTCACAGTCTCTTGCATACAAAATCTCCTTTACTCTCTCCCTCCAACCCTTCCTACAACAACCCCTACCCCACCTTCACTCTACTATAGATTTATACACCCTACAAGTCATCCTATTTTGCTCCATCCTCTAAATGTCCAAACCATCTCAACAACCACTCATCCCTCTGGATAATATGTTTAGTAACCCTGCACCTCCTGGTCTCCAAACTATGAGTTCTCCACATAATATTCACACCACACATTGCCCTCAGACACGTCTTCACTGCCTCCAGCCTCCTCCTTACTGCAACATTTGCAACCCACACTTCACATCCATGTAAGTGTTGGTACCACTATACTCGTGTTCATTTCTCATTTTGCCTCCATGGATAATGTTCTTTGTCTCCACAGATGCCTCAATGCACCACCCAACTTTTTCACCTCGTCAATTCTGTGGTTCACCTCGTCTTTCACAGATCTGTCTGCCAACAAGTCCACTCCCAAATATCAGAACACATGTATTTCCTTTCATACTCCATCCCTCCAATCTGTTCTCCCATCTTTCATTACATTATTTTTTGCTCTCATCACCTTGCTCTTTCCTGAGTTCACTTTTAATTTCGCCCTAGGAAAGGTTGGAGGGAGGGGGTAAAGGAGGTTTTGTGTGCGAGGGGCTTGGACTTCCAGCAGGCGTGCGTGAGCGTGTTTGATAGGAGTGAATGGAGACGAATGGTTTTTAATACTTGACATGCTGTTGGAGTGTGAGCAAAGTAACATTTATGAAGGGGTTCAGGGAAACCGGCAGGCCGGACTTGAGTCCTGGAGATGGGAAGTACAGTGCCTGCACTCTGAAGGAGGGGTGTTAATGTTGCAGTTTAAAAACTGTAGTGTAAAGCACCCTTCTGGCAAGACAGTGATGGAATGAATGATGGTGAAAGTTTTTCTTTTTCGGGCCACCCTGCTTTGGTGAGAATCGGCCAGTGTGATAATAAAAACAAAATAACTTTTAATTTCCTTCTTTTACATACCCTCCCAAATTCATCCACCAATCTTTGCAATTTCTCTTTACTCTCTCCCAAAAGCACTTTGTCATCAGCAAAAATGCAATTGCAACAACTCATATTCTGTATTAGATTTTTTATCAATTAATTCCACACTTCTCCCTAACATCCTAGCATTCACTTCTTTTACAACTCCATCTATGAATGTTAAACAACCATGGTGACATTATGCATTCCTATCTAAGGCTTACTTTTACTGGAAAATAATCACCCTTTCACCCTCCTATACACTAACATGAGCCTCAGAAACTCTTAATTGCTTTAAGTAACCCTATCACCTATTCCATACACTTGCAACATCTACCACATTGCTCCCCTATCCACCCTATCCTATGCCCTTTCTAAATCCATAAATACAACAAAAACTTCCTTACCTTTATCTAAATACTGTTCACTTATATGCTACAATGTTAACACTTGGCCCCCACATCCCTACCCTTCATTAACCCTTTGAGGGTTTCGGCCGTACTAGTACGTCTTACGTGCAGGGGTTTTTGACGTACTAGTACGCATATATTCTAGCGCCGTCAAATCTCTCGGGGAAAAGGCTGGTAGGCCTTCTTATGAAAGAATGGGTCTATGTGGTCAGTGTGCACGGTATAAAAAAAATCCTGCAGCACACAGTGCATAATGAGAAAAAAAAAGCTTTGACCGTTTTTTTGCCATAAAACAGCAACTTTGCACTGTATTTTCGTATGGTATTTATTGTTGTATTCTAGTTTTCTTGGTCTCATTTTATAGAATGGAAGGCATATCACAGAAATTGAGATGATTTACAATGAAAAGTACCTTGAAATTGAGCTCAAAATAGCGGAAATGTTCGATTTTTACCAAAGTTCAAAAGTAAACAAATCATGCCAAGCGTCCAATACACGTCAACTGGTGAGTCTAACATTCTTTTGCAAGTGCGCCAATATGACTTATACCATTTTTTACACTAATGCAGTAATCTGCATAACAGTAAATCTTCTATTTTTCGTGAGAATAAAAATTCAAAGTGGAAAGCAAAAGAATGTAAGAGGGGCCTTGAGACGTGACTAATGAACAGAGGAAATGTCATTTTATTGCCAGGAATGTATTTCTTGTTTGTTCTGGACCCTATTCGGAAATTGGCATTTTTTTGAAATTTGTGTGAAATTGGCAAAATTGCTAAATTCTGACCACTGTATTGGATAGTTGAAAATGGTAAACGGGTGGTTTCTTGCACTCGTTCAATAGAAAAAATGTAGTTCTAGCGAAATATTCATGTTTTTTGTCGACTAGTATAGTGGAATTGGCCGAAAATGGGGCTCAAAGTGGGCAAAATCGCCGATGCGCAAACATCGCCGAGACCGCTAACTTCGCGAGAGCATAATTCCGTAAGTTTTCCATCAAATCTCATAATTTTGGTGTCATTATGATCGGGAAAAGATTCTCTATCTTTTCATAAGAAAAAATATTCTTTTTTTTTTAAATTTGGCCGACCCTGAGAACGAGTTTCTGAGAGGGCCTGTCGACCCTCAAAGGGTTAACCCCTTCAAGGTCCAAGGCCCAAATCTGAAGTGGTGCCCCAGTGTCCAAGAATTTTCAAAAAAAAAATTTGTTATTTTTTCTTATGAAATGGTAGAGAATCTTTTTGTGAAGGTAATAAAACAAAAAGTACGAAATTTGATGGAAAATTGACGAAATTATGCTCTCGCGAATTTTGATGTGTCAGTGATATTTACGAATCAGCGATTTTGCCGACTTTGACTCCCATTTTAGGCCAATTACATTATTCCAGTCAACCAAATTCTTAGCTATTTCACTAGTATTACTTCTATTCTATCGATTGAACACAAGAATTCGCCAAGTCAACTGTTTCAACTACAAATTAAAGTGATCTGAAATTGTTAATTTGGCCAATTTAACACAGTTCAAAATATTCCAATTTCAAAATAGGGTCCAGAATAAACAATGTAGGCATTCCTGGCACTAAACTAACATTTCCTCTGTTCATTAGTTACGTTTTGAGGCTTTACAAATAAATTCCATTTTGATTTTTTATTCACAATGAATTTTTATTCACACCAAAAAATAGAAGATTTACTGTTATGCAATACTGTAATAATTGTATAAATATCATCACCATATTTGTGAATGCATATTAGGCCCACCAGCTGGCGTGTATTAGACGTGTGAGGTCGTCTGTTTACTCTTGAATATCGGCAAAAATTTAACATTTCTGCTACTTTGAGCTCAGTTTCAAGCCATTTCCAGTGCGAAAACCAATCAAAATCATCTCTACTTCTGTAATATGTCTTCCATTCTATCAAATGAGACTAAGAAATAGCAAATAGAACTATAAAAAACATACGAAAAAACACTGCAAAGTCGCTGTTTTAATCAAAAAATCATGATTTCAGTTTTTCTCTCTCATTATACACAGTGTGCTGCAGGATCTGTTTTATGTGGTGCACACATACCACATAGATGTATTCTCTCATATCTAGGCCCAAATGTACCACTCACAGTTTATCAGAGTGAGCTGAGCTCATGACGTAGATCTACGGTTTGGACCCTGAACGTAAAGCCGTAGATCTACGGGACGGACCCTCAAAGGGTTAAACCTCCTTGTTTATCTACAATCGTGCTCTCCGTCTTACCCTTAAGTCTTTCAATAATCACTACTATACACTTAAGGTGTGTTCCCTATAATTCATATTCTTTTATATAGATTCATGTGGTAAGGTGGTAAGATCTAATACTGGGTCTAACAGAGGTGGGACTAGGATGGGTATACAGGAGGGCCACGAGTATACAGCTCCCTCTTTTCGGTGTTCTACATTTTCGTTGACTTTCAAGAGAGCCACTGTTTGTTATGTTCAGGGATTTTACCGCTTTTCTGCCATTTTCGTGCAACAGCTGCCTAAGGGAAGGATGACCCTTGCCGTATTTTAAGGTAGAGATTTAGATTTTGCCACCGAAGTGGCTTGTTTATTGTGCACCCCATATCCATCCTCTGGACGGTAGTGCAAGAGCATATGGATACACAAAAGGCCTAGGATCTAGGCCCCAAAGGGTTAACAGGAATACATATGGATTTATATCTACATTTCTTCTTTCAACATACCAGCCGTATCCCACCAAGGTGGGGTGGCCCAAAAGGAAAAATGAAAGTTTCTCCTTTCAAATTTAGTAATATATACAGGAGAAAGGGTTGCTAGCCCCTTGCTTCCGGCATTTTAGTCGCCTCTTACGACACTCATATCTTGACATGTCACATAGGCTATTATATTGTCTATCTCTGTATTCCTCAATAAGAGGACAATTAAGCACATAGTATTCAAGACAGTGACCATATGCCTGATCACATAATTTACATTTAGTTTGATCATCTGTGTCTCTCCCAAACTGCCAGAAGTACTTATAACAAAGCCTAAGCCTGGCCACTACAACATCAGTCAGTCTGTTCACACTGCACGTTTCTCCATAAACATACCTATCTATGTTCATGTTATCATAGTGGGTTATAGATCTACTCAGGCTTCTAATTGCATTCCTATAACAACCATTTTCATTATTTACTTCTCTCCTAATATTATTCCTAATGCTAGACACAGATATACCAAAGTTATATTCTACATTCTCCTTCTGGGTACTCTTCTTGGCTAACATATCAACTTTATCATGAAGGAGTAATCCAATGTATGATGGGATCCATAGCAATTGTACATTAATTCCTTTGTCCCTGATTTTTGAGTATACCTGGATTTTCCTAGGTAGTAGGTTGGTAGACAGCAACCGCCCAGGGAGGTACTACTGTCCTGCCAAGCGAGTGTAAAACGAAAGCCTGTAATTGTTTTACATGATGGTAGGATTGCTGGTGTCTTTTTTTCTGTCTCATAAACATGCAAGATTTCAGGTGCATCTTGCTACTTCTACTTACACTTAGGTCATACTACACATACATGTACAAGGATATATATACACACAGCCCTCTAGGTTTTCTGCTATTTTCTTTCTAGTTCTTGTTCTTGTTTATTTCATCTCTATGGGGAAGTGGAACAGAATTGTTCCTCCGTAAGCCATGAGTGTTGTAAGAGGCGAATAAAATGCCAGGAGCAAGGGGCTAGTAACCCCTTCTCCTGTATAAATTACTAAATTTAAAAAGAGAAACTTTTGTTTTTCTTTTTGGGCCACCCTGCCTCGGTGGGATACGGCCAGCTTGTTGGGGGGGGGGGGGGGAACTGGCTTCTCCAATGAGCATGTTGTTGGAGTCATTATATGAGTTAAGAGCATTCAGTGATGACATAGAATCAGTAATGATGACAGTCTGGCTCAGTGTCATAAGTTAGCTTTAGTGCCATTAGGATTGCAAACAGTTCAGTTTGCAATGTAGATGCCCAGTTGTTAATTCTTATGCCTAGTTCAACAAGTTTATTATTGTTCTTAACTAGGAAGGTGGCAACAAGAGCAGATGCAGCCCTGCCAGAAGACTCCTGTTTAAATTCATCTGTGTATATTACTTGTGATAACTTATTACTACCAGCTAGGTGAGAAATTTCTTCTTGAGCAGTTGCTTTAACTAGTGATTTAAAGAAGGGATTACTAGCAATGAGCTTCTTGGGAGGGACTTGCAGATATGTGATATTAAATGGACACATCTTCCATGGAGGGGTGAAATGCTCTTGTCTACAGTGATACAGTTCATGCAGAATATAAAATTTAATGCAATTGCACGTTTTCACAACCCATTTAGATCTGTGTGTATTTACTTCTAGACACTTAGTAAGGTTCATTGTGACAGTGTCTGGTTCATTTCGTAACATTCTAATACCGAGTACAGTGTTAATCTCAACAATCCTATCACTGATACTAGAAATACCTAGCTCCTTCCTCATATTAAGAACCTTTGTAGATTTGGGACAACCAAGAATAATTCTGAAAGCTTTATTTTGCATTAACTCCAAGGATCAGAGAGAACTTTCTCTAGCTAATATCAACATGGGAGCAGCATAATCAATTAAGGACCTAACAGGCTATGTACATCATTCTTACGATTCTCACAAAGGTAAGTATGTATTGTACACACAGTGTATTTTACTTTATTTTTTTTATGCCTAGCTGTATTGAACACTTAATAAATAATAGTGTAAATATGTTATCAGGCATTTTAGATGCATTTGATAATAAAAAGCAGCTGTTTCCATCCACTGGCAATATCTGATTATCATTTAGGGTCGCAAACTTCTTAGCCATATACAGTGGTCCCTCGTTGTTTGTAATTAATCCGTTCCTGGAGCCGTTACTATAAACGTAATTTATGATTTACGAATCAATTTTCCCCATAAGAAATAATGTAAATACAATTAATCCGTACATAAACTATACAATGGGAAATAATGAATGAAACATTAACAGCATAACACTTACCTTTATTGGAGATTCTTCTTAGTGTATGGGAGACTGGAGGAGGAGAGAGAGTGGATTGTTTATAGTTTGGAAGGGGAATCCCCTTCCATCAACACCTCAGGTACCATTTGCTTTTCTGGGGTTGCTTCTCTTCTCTGTTTCTTAATGCCACTAGGACCACCTTGAGAGTCACTGGAGTCCTGTCTCACAAAATAACTGTGGAGAGAGCTCTGTTTCTGGCATCTCTTTAACACTTCCCTAAAATGGCCCAAGACTTTGTCACTGTACATGTTGCCAACCTGGCTTGCAACAACCTTGTTAGGGTGATGTTTCTCCATAAAGCTTTCCATCTTACCCCACATAGTAAAAATCTCTTTAATTTCTGAAGAAGGCACCTTCTTCCATCTCTCTTCCTCCTCCTCTGCAGCAAGATTCTGAGCTGCGATGTGTTGCTCTTCCTGCTGAAGCTCTTGCAGCTCCTCAGTGGTGAGCTCTTCATTGTGGTCTTCCACCAATTCTTCCACATCCTCCAAACTCACATCCAACCCCATGGAACTCCCCAGTGCCACAATTGATTTTACAACAGACATAGGCTCATTAGAGTCAGTCCCAAATCCTTCAAAATCCCCCTTGTCGACACAATCTGGCCACAATTTTCTCCAGGCAGAGTTCAAAGTCCTGGTAGTCACTCCCTCCCAAGCCATACCTATAAGGGTTATGAGTGGAGGATGCTGAAGTGTTCTCTCCAAAATTCCCTTAGGGTCAAGTGATCACGTGTCTGTGGTCACAGTCAAGCACCTGTGAAACATTGCTTTTGTGTAGAGTTTTTTAAAGTTTGCAATAACCTGCTGGTCCATGGGTTGGAGGAGAGAAGTGGTATTCGGGGGCAAGAACTTTACTGTGATGAACCCAAACTCCTCGAAAATTAGGTCATCCAAGTTTGGAGGATGAGCAGGCGCATTGTCCATTACTAGCACACACTTGAGTTCCAATTTCTTTTCCAGGAGATACTCCTTCACACTAGGGCCAAACACTTCATTGAACCACTCGACGAAAATTTCCCTCGTGACCCATGCCTTACTATTAGATTTCCAAAACACACACAATTTACTCTTCATAACATTGTTTTTCCTGAACACTCTGGGATTTTCAGAATGGTACACTAGTAATGGCTTCACTTTGAAATCCCCACTAGCATTAGCACAGAACATTAGCGTCAGCCTGTCTTTCATAGGCTTATGTCCTGGCAATGGCTTTTCCTCTTGTGTAATGAAGGTCGTCTTTGGCATTTTCTTCCAAAAGAGGCCTGTTTTGTCACAATTGAACACTTATTCAGGTTTCAGTCCTTCAGCCTCTATGTACTCCTGGAATTCATGCACATTTTTCAGCCCGCCTTGTGGTCCGAACTGGCAGCTTCACCATGCCTTACCACACTGTGTATGCCAGTACGGTTCTTAAATCTCTCAAACCAGCCTCTGCTGGCCTTAAATCCACTCACTTCACCACTATTTGCAGGCAATTTCTTTACCAAATCTTCATGCAACTGCCTAGCCTTTTCACAAATAAACGAAGTCATAAGAGTATCTCCTGCTAATTGTTTCTCATTTATCCACACCAATAATAACTTCTCAACCTCTTCCAGTACTGGTGATCTCATTTTTGTCGGCATAGTTACTCCCTTTGCAACAACAGCATCCTTTATTTCATTTTTCTTGGCCACTATGGAACATAAGGTTGTGTAGGGTTTCTTATACATCCTGGACAGTTCGGCCACACTTGTACCACTTTCATATTGTTCAATGATGGTTTTCTTAAATTCAATCATATTTCTCACCTTCTTTACCACAGGCTTGGCACTAGCAGCTTTCTTTGGAGCCATGGTAGCTTATTTAATACTTGCAAGCACTAAAATAAATGGAATATTATGAAATATTTCGCTGGAGCACGCGAGGTGACCTTCGCTCACTGATAAACAATGCCAGACTGGCTGCCGCCCTGGCCCACGCCGTGCGTACGCATCCCGGACGAACTACGACTCGCAAGTCAACCCATGAAAAGTGAGTCCATGTTTATACGAAAATACCCCTATGATTGGCGAATTTTACGATTGCCGGGAACTACGAAAAGCGGGGGACCACTGTAAATGGAGTCCGCCTGTATTCCTCGGTAATCAATCAGAAGCTTAACCCTTTGACTGTCTCAGGTCCCTTTCTGAAACTGTCATTCTGTCGCAAAAATTTTGAAAAAAAAAAAAAAAAAAAAATTCTTATGAAATGATAGAGAATCTTCCTGATTGTAATGACACCAAAAGTTTGAAATTTGGTTGAAAACCCATGGAATTACGCTCCCGCGAAGTTAGCGGTCTCGGCGACAAATACGTATCGGCGATTTCGCAGACTTTGAGCCCTGCTTTTAGCCAATTACATTGTTCCAGTTGACCAAACTCATAGCTATTTCTTTAGAACTCCATTTTATCTATCAGTTGAGTACAAAAAACTGCCCATTTATCAATTTGAACTACCCAATAAAGTGGTCAGAAATTGACAATTTGGCCAATTTCACGCAAAATGAAAGAGATGCCAATTTCAAAATAGGGTCCAGAATAAACAAAGTAGACATTCTTGGCACTAAAATAACATATCCTCTGTTTATTAGTCACATCTCTAGGCTCCTCTTATATTACTATTGCTTTCTATTTTGATTTTTTATTCATACAAAAAAATACAAAATTTACTGTTATGCAGACTACTGCACTATTGTAAAAATGGTATAAATAATATCAGTGCACTAGTGAAAGAATATTAGACTCCCCAGTTGATGTGTATTGGACGTGTGGTGTGATTTGCTTACTCCTGAACATTGGTGAAAATCGAACATTTCCGCTACTTTGAGCTCAGTTTCAAGGTTGTTTTCTTCGTGAAAGTAATGAAAATCATCTCTATTTCTGTAATATGTTTTCCATTTTATCACCTAAGACCATGAAAACGAGAATACAATGATAAATACTATACGAAAATACACCTCAAAGCCGGCGTTTTAATCTAAAAAAAAGGTCGTAGTTTTTTTTTCTCATTACGTACTGTGTGCTGCAGGATTTTTTTATGTGGTGCACACTGACCACACAGACCCATTCTCTCACATGTGGGCCTACCAGCTTTCTCTCGCTTGATTTAAAGCCACTAGAATTATTGAGTATATATACGTCAGAAACAGTGGCGCGTAAGACGTATTTATACAACGTAAACAGTCAAAGGGTTAACACAAAAATATAGCTAAATGTGGCAGTGGAGATGTCATGTCTGAGGGCAATGTGTGGTGTGAATATAATGCAGAGAATTCGTAGTTTGGAAGTTAGGAGGAGGTGTGGGATTACCAAAACTGTTGTCCAGAGGGCTGAGGAAGGGTTGTTGAGGTGGTTCGGACATGTAGAGAGAATGGAGCGAAACAGAATGACTTCAAGAGTGTATCAGTCTGTAGTGGAAGGAAGGCGGGGTAGGGGTCGGCCTAGGAAAGGTTGGAGGGAGGGGGTAAAGGAGGTTTTGTGTGCGAGGGGCTTGGACTTCCAGCAGGCATGCGTGAGCGTGTTTGATAGGAGTGAATGGAGACAAATGGTTTTTAATACTTGACGTGCTGTTGGAGTGTGAGCAAAGTAACATTTATGAAGGGATTCAGGGAAACCGGCAGGCCGGACTTGAGTCCTGGAGATGGGAAGTACAGTGCCTGCACTCTGAAGGAGGGGTGTTAATGTTGCAGTTTAAAAACTGTAGTGTAAAGCACCCTTCTGGTAAGACAGTGATGGAGTGAATGATGGTGAAAGTTTTTCTTTTTCGGCCACCCTGCCTTGGTGGGAATTGGCCAGTGTGATGATAATAAAAAATAGCTAAATGTATGCTATATATCAAACATACCTGTATTCTGTGATTTCTACTGTCTGCTATGTATATATTTCCATACGAATCACTGGTTATCCCTGCTGGATCTGAGAACTGCCCATGACCAAATCCATTTTCTCCAAACTTGTAGAGGAGCTTTCCATTTTTATAGTTGATTACATTAATGCAATTTAGACCTGTATGAATATGGTATACATTATTTTTCAAGCAAACTAGATATTTTGAATACTGAATGAGTAAAGATAGTTATCCTCATCCCTAGTATGTTCTAAAACATTTTTAGTAAATACTGTATAAGATTAAAAATCGGACATACAATAATTCAAAATCATCTTTAATACAGTGTGACCAATTTCCTGACAAAACATTCTAAAAACTTCAGGAAATAAAAATCTGCCCCATTTGGAGGAATCCTATTCTGTAAACAAAAACCTCTAACAAAAATATCTCATCAAAACAAAATTTATTTTAACCAAGGGAAGCACTAAACCTACAGGGGTCACATAGCACCTAGGGTGAATGGAAGACAATCAGGTTCACTCCAAGTAAGGGAAGGACAAGTACAGTTCTTTGGATCAAGAGGCCATCACCACAGATTTAACATAGCTGATGTTTGGGTGGATTGCAGTTTTTTTTTTTTTTTTTTTTTTAAGATTGCCTAAAGGCACTTGATACTGCAACCCACAAGAGGCTGGGCCAATAACTTGAGGTGCAGGAGGAAATCAAAGGGAACGTACTCCAATGGTTCAAAGAGTATCTTAGGGAAAGGAAGCAAAAGTGACCGTCAGAGAGAGATGTTGGAATAAAGAAGAGAGTAGCTTGGTGATTATATAAAAGTGATGAGGGAAAACAAAATCACGAGGACAAGGACAGATTCCAAATGGATCCACATACACTGCAAGATTCATCATTAAAGTAGTGGCTTGCATTCAGCCCCCAGGAAATTCAATGTAATTAAGATAAGATTAGGGAAGGAGCAAGAAGACAAGAAATAAGGTGTAGATGGGGTGGGAGGAAGAGAGGCTGATATTCAAAAATGAAGACCTAAGGGTGAGCATAGTGTTTGTTATACTGCCAGAAGATCACATCAGCCAAATAACCACTGCAGCCAATATTCATCTGGTAATTCTAAAAGTAGACTTCAAATATCTCAACAGTCATTCCTGGCCCTTTGTACAACATATGTCAAGCCCATCTTAGAGTATGTATCACTAGTATGGAGTCCCCCACACCTAAAAAAAACATGTTAAGAAATTGGAGAAAGTACCTAAGTATGCAATGAGGCTTGTTCCAAAGCTAATAGGTATGAGCTACAAGGAGAGGCTAACAGAACTGCATCTAATGATGCTGGAGGACAGAACAACTAGGGGAGACATAACATACAAAATACTCAGGAAAACTGATAGGGTTGACAGGGGCAGGCTGAAAGGCAAGAAACAGGTACTCAAGGACACAGCTGAATATTAAAGAGAAATGAGCCATAAGTATGTCTGAAGCACAGTACAGTATTTTTTCAGTCTCATATATGGAAGTGGAATAATCTTAAAATGGGAAGCAAACTCCATACACAGCTTTAAAACCAACTACAATAAGAGACACAAGGTAGGAAAGGAGCGAATCTGGAAAGTGGCGGAAAGTGGCAAGCTGAGAGGGGACATGAGCTAAGGCTTGTTAAGTACAATGAAAGCCACTATCATGCCAGGGCATTTCGGGCAGACCCCTGCAACCACAAATAAGAAGTTTAAAACACACACACACACACACACACACACACACACACACACACACACACAAAAAAAAAAAAAAAACACAGACTAATTGTCTACTGACAAGTGCCTATGATAACTGATTAATAAACACTTAAGATTTGCAGTTGTACATTTAATGGAATTTTTAGAAAATTGCTATATTTTACTAAATGAACTTTTAAATCACTTACAGAACTCCAAATATTTGTACAATATACAGTATACTTACCTAAATCTACTACTAAGATTTCCTCTTTTTGATACCACATCAAAAAACGAGGTTTGCTGTTTTGCAACTCCAGAAATGAAAGACCCAGGTCGACTGCCATTTTTGCTACCACACTCCTTTTTTGTGGGCATATAGTCAAGACATTAATGGAGCCATGAGAATGAGCCTCAATGGTCAAGAGTTTTCCTTCATCATCTATACAAAGTCCTGCCAAAGAAAAAAAAAACAGTATTAACAGGCACTCAGCTGGAATAATTTCTTTTGGTATCTTATATATTAACCCTACTATTCTTTCCTCCGCAAACCAAAGTTACTGCATAAAGCACTTCACCAGTGGTACAATGCTAAAATCTCATCAAGGTATCAGAGGATTGCTACTGTGGGAGGTGAAGACCAAATGGTGGAGGAGTGGGGGCAGAAGCTGGAGGCTGGTGTTGGGATGTGGAGGATGCTGGGTGGTGGAGTATGAAAGCAACAAGGCAGTACGATGGTGGCCATGTGGGTGGCATTGTCGGTGGTCCAGTGTGGGTGGTGGGCGGGTGTGCTATTGTTGGTGTGGGCAGTAATGAGGGTGGTGAGTGGATTGGTGTGTGGGCCATTAAGGCATGGTAAGATGTGGGGCTGTGCAGGCTTGAAGCTGTGGGGAAGTTGTGTGGGTGAAGTGTGATTGTCGATGGCAATTGTATGATGGGTGACCGGGTGGGTAGTGATTAGATGATGGGTGAGCGAGTGGTCAGTGATGTTGGCAGTAATGAATGTGGTGGGTGAATAAGTAATCAGGTATGTGAGCAGCATGTTAGGGTGAAAGGCCAGGTAATGTATGGGTGTGAGGTTGTGGGGGTGGGCAAGGTGTGGTCTTCAGGAAGAGGGAAAATGGTGTAAATACAGGCATGTGATGTGGGGGGAATTGTGGGGATAGGTTGTTGATTGGGATGGTGTACGTGAAGGCATGTGGCCACTGGGGAGTTGTGTGGGTAGAGGTTCCCGGTTGAAATGGTGTGAAAGGCACGTGGCCATGGGGTAACTATAGGTGAGGGTGGTATAGGGGGAGGGGGGGTTGCTGGGCATGCAGCTAAGGTGTGTGGCCATGATCCAAGTTGGACTGAAACATCGTCATAAGCTCTCTCCAATGTGCGGGTTATTTGTGTATTGCTCCAGTCACAGTACTGTGCTTTATTGTTCTTTGTGAATGAGCAGGTGGTGTGGGCAGAGGAGTGTGGCCAAAGTAAGGTACTGGACACTTATGAATGTAGCATGAGGTATGGTGGTATTAGTTTATGAACAGAGCCCTGAGCCTTGCCATGTAGACTTGCTGCACCATACACTAACCTTCACCCACCACATCCATAAAGCTCAATGCCAAAACTTATATTTCACACCTCTCTGCCCATATGTTCTAGCCCTCACCACCCTCACCCATCCCATCACACACAGGCCCTCAACCTCCTGCCCATTTGTTGGAGGGCAGGACAGCTGTAGAATGACACACACACCCATCTCTCACAGTTGCTCTTCACTTATACTTCTCTTTTCCTCTCTACACCAAGCTTTCTCAGACCTCACTCCCTATGCAGCACCAATCTCTCTCTCTCTATACACATATCTCTACACACGCCTCTCTCTACACACGCCTCTCTCTACACACGCCTCTCTCTACACACGCCTCTCTCTACACACGCCTCTCTCTATATATATCTCTCTATATATATATCTATATATATCTCTCTCTATATATATCTCTCTATACATATATCTCTCTATACATATATCTCTCTATACATATATCTCTCTATACATATATCTCTCTATACATATATCTCTCTATACATATATCTCTCTATACATATATCTCTCTATACATATATCTCTCTATACATATATCTCTCTATACATATATCTCTCTATACATATATCTCTCTATACATATATCTCTCTATACATATATCTCTCTATACCTGGAGTTTACCTGGAGAGAGTTTCGGGGGTCAACGCCCCCGCGGCCCGGTCTGTGACCAGGCCTCCTGGTGGATCAGCGCCTGATCAACCAGGCTGTTGCTGCTGGCTGCACGCAAACCAACGTACGAGCCACAGCCCGGCTGATCAGGAACTGACTTTAGGTGCTTGTCCAGTGCCAGCTTGAAGACTGCCAGGGGTCTGTTGGTAATCCCCCTTATGTGTGCTGGGAGGCAGTTGAACAGTCTCGGGCCCCTGACACTTATTGTATGGTCTCTTAACGTGCTAGTGACACCCCTGCTTTTCATTGGGGGGATGGTGCATCGTCTGCCAAGTCTTTTGCTTTCGTAGTGAGTGATTTTCGTGTGCAAGTTTGGTACTAGTCCCTCTAGGATTTTCCAGGTGTATATAATCATGTATCTCTCCCTCCTGCGTTCCAGGGAATACAGGTTTAGAAACCTCAAGCGCTCCCAGTAATTGAGGTGTTTTATCTCCGTTATGCGCGCCGTGAAAGTTCTCTGTACATTTTCTAGGTCGGCAATTTCACCTGCCTTGAAAGGTGCTGTTAGAGTGCAGCAATATTCCAGCCTAGATAGAACAAGTGACCTGAAGAGTGTCATCATGGGCTTGGCCTCCCTAGTTTTGAAGGTTCTCATTATCCATCCTGTCATTTTTCTAGCAGATGCGATTGATACAATGTTATGGTCCTTGAAGGTGAGATCCTCCGACATAATCACTCCTAGGTCTTTGACGTTGGTGTTTCGCTCTATTTTGTGGCCAGAATTTGTTTTGTACTCTGATGAAGATTTAATTTCCTCATGTTTACCATATCTGAGTAATTGAAATTTCTCATCGTTGAACTTCATATTGTTTTCTGCAGCCCACTGAAAGATTTGGTTGATGTCCGCCTGGAGCCTTGCAGTGTCTGCAATGGAAGACACTGTCATGCAGATTCGGGTGTCATCTGCAAAGGAAGACACGGTGCTGTGGCTGACATCCTTGTCTATGTCGGATATGAGGATGAGGAACAAGATGGGAGCTAGTACTGTGCCTTGTGGGACAGAGCTTTTCACCGTAGCTGCCTCGGACTTTACTCTGTTGACGACTACTCTCTGTGTTCTGTTAGTGAGGAAATTATAGATCCATCGACCGACTTTTCCTGTTATTCCTTTAGCGCGCATTTTGTGCGCTATTACGCCATGGTCACACTTGTCGAAGGCTTTTGCAAAGTCTGTATATATTACATCTGCATTCTTTTTGTCTTCTAGTGCATTTAGGACCTTGTCGTAGTGATCCAGTAGTTGAGACAGACAGGAGCGACCTGTTCTAAACCCATGTTGCCCTGGGTTGTGTAACTGATGGGTTTCTAGATGGGTGGTGATCTTGCTTCTTAGGACCCTTTCAAAGATTTTTATGATATGGGATGTTAGTGCTATTGGTCTGTAGTTCTTTGCTGTTGCTTTACTGCCCCCTTTGTGGAGTGGGGC
>NC_091378.1:3344711-3362211 GCF_038502225.1 Cherax quadricarinatus
AAGTGGGAGTTGTCACAGCTGCTCTTTGCTGATGACACTGTGCTCTTGGGAGATTCTGAAGAGAAGTTGCAGAGATTGGTGGATGAATTTGGTAGGGTGTGCAAAAGAAGAAAATTAAAGGTGAATACAGGAAAGAGTAAGGTTATGAGGATAACAAAAAGATTAGGTGATGAAAGATTGAATATCAGATTGGAGGGAGAGAGTATGGAGGAGGTGAACGTATTCAGATATTTGGGAGTGGACGTGTCAGCGGATGGGTCTATGAAAGATGAGGTGAATCATAAAATTGATGAGGGAAAAAGAGTGAGTGGTGCACTTAGGAGTCTGTGGAGACAGAGAACTTTGTCCTTGGAGGCAAAGAGGGGAATGTATGAGAGTATAGTTTTACCAACGCTCTTGTATGGGTGTGAAGCGTGGGTGATGAATGTTGCAGCGAGGAGAAGGCTGGAGGCAGTGGAGATGTCATGTCTGAGGGCAATGTGTGGTGTGAATATAATGCAGAGAATTCGTAGTTTGGAAGTTAGGAGGAGGTGCGGGATTACCAAAACTGTTGTCCAGAGGGCTGAGGAAGGGTTGTTGAGGTGGTTCGGACATGTAGAGAGAATGGAGCGAAATAGAATGACTTCAAGAGTGTATCAGTCTGTAGTGGAAGGAAGGCGGGGTAGGGGTCGGCCTAGGAAGGGTTGGAGGGAGGGGGTAAAGGAGGTTTTGTGTGCGAGGGGCTTGGACTTCCAGCAGGCATGCGTGAGCGTGTTTGATAGGAGTGAATGGAGACAAATGGTTTTTAATACTTGACGTGCTGTTGGAGTGTGAGCAAAGTAACATTTATGAAGGGATTCAGGGAAACCGGCAGGCCGGACTTGAGTCCTGGAGATGGGAAGTACAGTGCCTGCACTCTGAAGGAGGGGTGTTAATGTTGCAGTTTAAAAACTGTAGTGTAAAGCACCCTTCTGGCAAGACAGTGATGGAGTGAATGATGGTGAAAGTTTTTCTTTTTCGGGCCACCCTGCCTTGGTGGGAATCGGCCGGTGTGATAATAAAAATATATATATATACATATATATATATATATATATATATATATATATATATATATATATATATATATATATATATATATATATATATATATATATACATACATATATATATATATTTTTTTTTTTTTTTTTTTTTTTTTTTTTTCAACAAGTCGGCCGTCTCCCACCGAGGCAGGGTGACCCAAAAAAAAGAAAGAAAATCCCCAAAAAGAAAATACTTTCATCATCATTCAACACTTTCACCACACTCGCACATTATCACTGTTTTTGCAGAGGTGCTCAGAATACAACAGTCTAGAAGCATACACATATAAAGATACACAACATATTCCTCCAAACTGCCAATATCCCAAACCCCTCCTTTAAAGTGCAGGCATTGTACTTCCCATTTCCAGGACTCAAGTCCGACTATATGAAAATAACCGGTTTCCCTGAATCCCTTCACTAAATATTACCCTGCTCACACTCCAACAGATCGTCAGGTCCCAAGTACCATTCGTCTCCATTCACTCCTATCTAACACGCTCACGCACGCTTGCTGGAAGTCCAAGCCCCTTACCCACAAAACCTCCTTTACCCCCTCTCTCCAACCCTTTCGAGGACGACCCCTACCCCTCCTTCCTTCCCCTATAGATTTATATGCTTTCCATGTCATTCTACTTTGATCCATTCTCTCTAAATGACCAAACCACCTCAACAACCCCTCTTCTGCCCTCTGACTAATACTTTTATTAACTCCACACCTTCTCCTAATTTCCACACTCCGAATTTTCTGCATAATATTTACACCACACATTGCCCTTAAACAGGACATCTCCACTGCCTCCAACCGTCTCCTCGCTGCTGCATTTACCACCCAAGCTTCACACCCATATAAGAGTGTTGGTACTACTATACTTTCATACATTCCCTTCTTTGCCTCCATAGATAACGTTTTTTGACTCCACATATACCTCAACGCACCACTCACCTTTTTTCCCTCATCAATTCTATGATTAACCTCATCCTTCATAAATCCATCCGCCGACACGTCAACTCCCAAGTATCTGAAAACATTCACTTCTTCCATACTCCTCCTCCCCAATTTGATATCCAATTTTTCTTTATCTAAATCATTTGACACCCTCATCACCTTACTCTTTTCTATGTTCACTTTCAACTTTCTACCTTTACACACATTCCCAAACTCATCCACTAACCTTTGCAATTTTTCTTTAGAATCTCCCATAAGCACAGTATCATCAGCAAAAAGTAACTGTGTCAATTCCCATTTTGAATTTGATTCCCCATAATTTAATCCCACCCCTCTCCCAAACACCCTAGCATTTACTTCCTTAACAACCCCATCTATAAATATATTAAACAACCATGGTGACATTACACATCCCTGTCTAAGACCTACTTTTACCGGGAAGTAGTCTCCCTCTCTTCTACACACCCTAACCTGAGCCTCACTATCCTCATAAAAACTCTTTACAGCATTTAATAACTTACCACCTATTCCATATACTTGCAACATCTGCCACATTGCTCCTCTATCCACTCTATCATATGCCTTTTCTAAATCCATAAATGCAATAAAAACTTCCCTATCTTTATCTAAATACTGTTCACATATATGCTTCAATGTAAACACCTGATCTACACATCCCCTACCCACTCTAAAACCTCCTTGCTCATCCGCAATCCTACATTCTGTCTTACCTCTAATTCTTTCAATTATAACCCTACCGTACACTTTTCCTGGTATACTCAGTAAGCTTATTCCTCTATAATTTTTACAGTCTCTTTTGTCCCCTTTCCCTTTATATAAAGGGATTATACATGCTCTCTGCCAATCCCTAGGTACCTTCCCCTCTTTCATACATTTATTAAACAAAAGTACCAACCACTCCAACACTATATCCCCCCCTGCTTTTAACATTTCTGTCATGATCCCATCAGTTCCAGCTGCTTTACCCCCTTTCATTTTACGTAATGCCTCACGTACCTCCCCCACACTTACATTCTGCTCTTCTTCACTCCTAAAAGATGGTATACCTCCCTGACCAGTGCATGAAATTACTGCCTCTGTTTCTTCCTTAACATTTAAAAGTTCCTCAAAATATTCTCGCCATCTACCCAATACCTCCATCTCCCCATCTACTAACTCCCCTACTCTGTTTTTAACTGACAAATCCATATTTTCCCTAGGCTTAACTTGTTTAACTCACTCCAAAATTTTTTCTTATTTTCATTAAAATTTCTTGACAGTGCCTCTCCCACTCTATCATCTATACATATATATATATATATATATACTATCTCTGATCTCTGGTCGAAGGAGACTCAAACCTACGAACCTTGGAACAAGGTACGCAGTGCTTTACCATTCTCACCACACTGGACCAATACCTTGGCGCCTAGCCCACGCTGGACGTTGATCCAAGGCAGCCAGCTTTCACAGAGAAGGCTTACAGCTTTTCATCTCATCCCCTGCAATCATTGACAAACTAGAGATTTTAACAATGCAAGGAATTCGCTGTTTTCGCCTGCTCTTGCGAAATCCTTGCATTGGTAAAATCTCTAGTTGGTCAATGCATGCAGGAGACAAGATGAAAAGCTGTAAGCCTTCTCCCTGAAAGCTGGCTGCCTTGGATCAAAGTCTAGCGTGAGCTAGGTGCCAAGGTAATGGTCCAGTGTGGTGAAAGTGGTAAAGCACTGCGTACCTTGTTCCAAGGTTCGTAGGTTCGAGTCTCCTTCGGTAAGAGATCAGTGTTCGTGTATATTTCGCCTGCTCTTGTGAATTCCTTGCACATACATACATACATATACATACATGCATATACATAAATATACATACATACATATACATACATACATATACATACATATACATACATACATATACATACATATACATACATACATATACATACATACATATACATATACATACATACATACACATACACACATACATATATAACATTTTTACCCACTTTAGCATTGAAATCCCCAACCACCATTACTCTCACACTTGATTCAAAACTCCCCACGCATTCACTCAACATTTCCCAAAATCTCTCTCTCTCCTCTACACTTGTCTCTTCTCCAGGTGCATACATGCTTATTATAACCCACTTTTCACATCCAATCTTTATTTTACTCCACATAATCCTTGAATTAATACATTTATAGTCCCTCTTTTCCTGCCATAGCTTATCCTTCAACATTATTGCTACTCCTTCTTTAGCTCTAACTCTATTTGAAACCTCTGACCTAATCCCATTTATTCCTCTCCACTGAAACTCTCCCACCCCCTTCAGCTTTGTTTCACTTAAAGCCAGGACATCCAGCTTCTTCTCACTCATAACATCCACAATCATCTCTTTCTTATCATCTGCACAACATCCACGTACATTCAGACTTCCCACTTTGACAATTTTCTTCTTCTTATTCTTTTTAGTAATCTTTACAGGAAAAGGGGTTACTAGCCCATTGTTCCCGGCATTTTAGTTGACTTTTACAACACGCATGGCTCATGGAGGAAAGATTCTTATTCCACTTCCCCATGGATATAAAAGGAAAAGTAATAAGACCAAGAACTATTAAGATAAAATCAAAGAAAACTCAGATGAGTGTGTATAAATAAATGTGTACATGTATGTGTAGTGTGACCTAAGTGTAAGTAGAAGTAGCAAGACATACCTGTAATCTTGCATATTTATGAGACAGACAAAAGACATCAGCAATCCTACCATCATGTAAAACAATCACAGGCTTTCGTTTTACATTCACTTGGCAGGACGGTAGTACCTCCCTGGATGGTTGCTGTCTACCAACCTACTACCTATATATATATATATATATCTCAAACACTTGCCCTCACCTACATAACTTCACCCAGGTTCTCTCCCACCTGCCTATACCCATTCCCACACAAGTGCCATCTGACCATACACTCCAGTACTACATGGGAAGTACAATGGGCAAAGGAAATGTGGGACAGATAGAGCATGCACACATGGACCACTCTCACTCCTTCGCTCAGACCTTCACCTAGTACCTCACTCACCAGCTTGTACTCCCCCACCCATTATT
The DNA here is from genome assembly GCF_038502225.1 of Cherax quadricarinatus. NCBI lineage: Eukaryota > Metazoa > Arthropoda > Malacostraca > Decapoda > Parastacidae > Cherax > Cherax quadricarinatus. The sequence continues at coordinate 3,349,835 of NC_091378.1, forward strand.
CCACAAGTTTGCCCTGAGGCTCACTGTGAGGCAAGAGGGAAAGACCACAGGACATGCCACATTTCCCATACATGCACTCCGTCGCATAAACTGATTTTTAGTGTGTACACCAAAAATGTGCTGCAATTTTACAAAATGTGTTAACAGATCATGTATTATTTGATGGTCTACTGTAATTAGTCTACTCAAAATGAACCACACGCTAGTGACTTTCTTCCGTGCCTAACAATATTTTATTACGTGTAAACTACATTACCTGTATACTGCAGAAAAAAAATCAATTATTTGTATTTGTATTAATTATAAAAAAGTTGATGAAGATAGGGAAGCTGTGATTTCGTGTATAGGGCAAGGAGGAATAACATCTTGTAGGAGTGAGGAAGAGCCAGTTGTGAGTGTGGGGGAAGTTCGTGAGGCAGTAGGTAAAATGAAAGGGGGTAAGGCAGCTGGGATTGATGGGATAAAGATAGAAATGTTAAAAGCAGGTGGGGATATAGTTTTGGAGTGGTTGGTGCAATTATTTAATAAATGTATGGAAGAGGGTAAGGTACCTAGGGATTGGCAGAGAGCATGCATAGTTCCTTTGTATAAAGGCAAAGGGGATAAAAGAGAGTGCAAAAATTATAGGGGGATAAGTCTGTTGAGTGTACCTGGTAAAGTGTATGGTAGAGTTATAATTGAAAGAATTAAGAGTAAGACGGAGAATAGGATAGCAGATGAACAAGGAGGCTTTAGGAAAGGTAGGGGGTGTGTGGACCAGGTGTTTACAGTGAAACATATAAGTGAACAGTATTTAGATAAGGCTAAAGAGGTCTTTGTGGCATTTATGGATTTGGAAAAGGCGTATGACAGGGTGGATAGGGGGGCAATGTGGCAGATGTTGCAAGTGTATGGTGTAGGAGGTAGGTTACTGAAAGCAGTGAAGAGTTTTTACGAGGATAGTGAGGCTCAAGTTAGAGTATGTAGAAAAGAGGGAAATTTTTTCCCAGTAAAAGTAGGCCTTAGACAAGGATGTGTGATGTCACCGTGGTTGTTTAATATATTTATAGATGGGGTTGTAAGAGAAGTAAATGCGAGGGTCTTGGCAAGAGGCGTGGAGTTAAAAGATAAAGAATCACACACAGGGTGGGAGTTGTCACAGCTGCTCTTTGCTGATGACACTGTGCTCTTGGGAGATTCTGAAGAGAAGCTGCAGAGATTGGTGGATGAATTTGGTAGGGTGTGCAAAATTAGAAAATTAAAGGTGAATACAGGAAAGAGTAAGGTTATGAGGATAACAAAAAGATTAGGTGATGAAAGATTGAATATCAGATTGGAGGGAGAGAGTATGGAGGAGGTGAACGTATTCAGATATTTGGGAGTGGACGTGTCAGCGGATGGGTCTATGAAAGATGAGGTGAATCATAGAATTGATGAGGGAAAAAGAGTGAGTGGTGCACTTAGGAGTCTGTGGAGACAGAGAACTTTGTCCTTGGAGGCAAAGAGGGGAATGTATGAGAGTATAATTTTACCAACGCTCTTATATGGGTGTGAAGCATGGGTGATGAATGTTGCAGCGAGGAGAAGGCTGGAGGCAGTGGAGATGTCATGTCTGAGGGCAATGTGTGGTGTGAATATAATGCAGAGAATTCGTAGTTTGGAAGTTAGGAGGAGGTGCGGGATTACCAAAACTGTTGTCCAGAGGGCTGAGGAAGGGTTGTTGAGGTGGTTCGGACATGTAGAGAGAATGGAGCGAAACAGAATAACTTCAAGAGTGTATCAGTCTGTAGTGGAAGGAAGGCGGGGTAGGGGTCGGCCTAGGAAGGGTTGGAGGGAGGGGGTAAAGGAGGTTTTGTGTGCGAGGGGCTTGGACTTCCAGCAGGCATGCGTGAGCGTGTTTGATAGGAGTGAATGGAGACAAATGGTTTTTAATACTTGACGTGCTGTTGGAGTGTGAGCAAAGTAACATTTATGAAGGGATTCAGGGAAACCGGCAGGCCGGACTTGAGTCCTGGAGATGGGAAGTACAGTGCCTGCACTCTGAAGGAGGGGTGTTAATGTTGCAGTTTAAAAACTGTAGTGTAAAGCACCCTTCTGGCAAGACAGTGATGGAGTGAATGATGGTGAAAGTTTTTCTTTTTCGGGCCACCCTGCCTTGGTGGGAATCGGCCAGTGTGATAAAAAAAAAAAAAAAAAAAAAAAAAAAAAAAAAAAAAAAATAAAGTAGCTTTGAACTCACCATATGGCTTCTGCAGAGACCCACATCCAATTGACGAGGCAAAACCTCCTTCAGAGTCAAAGAAAAAGATAGAAGCTCTGTCTTTCACAGCTATACAACCATCTTGAAGTTGAACTACTGCAGATGGCCTTAAGAGAGCACTATCTGATTTCAAAACTTTTCTGAATGCCCCACATTTGTCAAACATTACCATCCTATTGTTGAATGTGTCGGCAACAACAATCTTTCCACTGAAAGAAAAAAAAGTGGATGGAAACTGATATGATTGTCATTATGCTATACAGTAGTCCCCTTGTATCTACAGGATATGTTCCAAGACCAACCATGGATAGCAACGAACCTTATATATACACGTCATTTTTCATTTACATATATACCTATGATAAAGTTTAACTGATAAATTACATGAAAGAAGTCGAGAATTGGTACTCTTTCACTCATGAGAAGCACCTCATAAAAATAAAATAAAATATTTATTTCTTTGCTAAGGTTACAGTGTGTGTTTACATATCAGTATGATTGGAGGAAAGAAAGCCACTATCATGCCGAGGCATTTCGGGCAGACTTAACCTAATACATGTACTTATAGACTACTTAAGTCTAGACAAGTCAAGAGTGGTAGAATACAGTCAATATTCACTCTACTGTTAATATGAGGTAGTACAATTTATGATACAATCAATCATACATTTTTAAGTTTGTAATTAAGTTCATTTACTCTTATTAACATGAGGTAGTAAAATTAGTGAAACAAACATACATTTACAAGTTTGTAAAGATGGCTTAATAGTTAAGAGATAATGAAGTATTTGGGGAAGTTGCTTTGAATTTGGTTGGGGTTTAGCATGGTGTGGGTAGGTTTGTTATTGAGAGATGAGATGATTTTTGAGTATGGTTCTAAACTGATTTGTGGGCAGGGGACCTCTTGCTGCTTCAGGCAAATGGGTTCCAGATCTTAGGGCCCTTTATGTGCATTGCATTTTTGCTAAGTGTGAGACAGGCACGAGGGATGTCTAGAAGTGTTTTGTGCCTCATGTTATGACTGTTCTGCTGAAGCTGTCTAGGAGAAGTTTGAGCAGAGGGTTGATATTGGAGTTTAACCCTTTGAGGGTCCGTCCCGTAGATCTACGGCTTTACGTTCAGGGTCCAAACCGTAGATCTACGTCATGAGCTCAGCTCACTCTGATAAAATGTGAGTGGTACATTTGGGCCTAGATATGAGAGAATACATCTATGTGGTATGTGTGCACCACATAAAACAGATCCTGCAGTATGCTATGCTGTGTATAATGAGAGAAAAAACTGAAATCATGATTTTTCGATTAAAACAGCGACTTTGCAGTGTTTTTTCATGTTTTTTATAGTTCTATTTGCGATTTCTTGGTCTCATTTGATAGAATGGAAGACATATTACAGAAATAGAGATGATTTTGATTGGTTTTTGCACTGGAAATGGCTTGAAACTGAGCTCAAAGTAGCAGAAATGTTAAATTTTTGCCAATATTCAAGAGTAAACAAACGACCTCACACGTCTAATACACGCCAGCTGGTGGGTCTAATATGCATTCACATATATGGTGATGATATTTATACAATTATTACAGTATTGCATAACAGTAAATCTTCTATAGGTTTTAATAGGTGTGAATGGTGAAAAAAGGGCAGCAAGAGACTTCATCATGTGAATCAGTCGTTGTCAAAAAATCAAAATGGAATTTATTTGTAAAGCCTCAAAATGTAACTAATGAACAGAGGAAATGTTAGTTTAGTGCCAGGAATACCTACACTGTTTATTCTGGACCCTATTTTGAAAATGGAATATTTTGAACTTTGTGTTAATTGGCCAAATTAACAATTTCCGATCACTTTAATTTGTAGTTGAAACAGTTGACTTGGCGATTTCTTGTGCTCAATCGAAAGAATAGAAGTAATTCTAGTGAAATAGCTAAGAATTTGGTTGACTGGAATAATGTAATTGGCCTAAAATGGGAGTCAAAGTCGGCAAAATCGCCGATTCGTAAATATCGCTGACACATCAAAATTCGCGAGAGCATAATTTCGTCAATTTTCCATCAAATTTCGTACTTTTTGTTTTATTACCTTCACAAAAAGATTCTCTACCATTTCATAAGAAAAAATAATTTTTTTTTTTTTAAATTCTTGGACACTGGGGCACCACTTCAGATTTGGGCCTTGGACCCTGAAGGGGTTAATGTTCTGTATATGTAGTAGACACAATATACATAATATACATACTTATTATTAAGTAAGTTCATGTTTTTGAAGAGGTGGGATGTGTTGTCTGGCACTGGAGTTTGTGATCATCCTCACTGCCGCTTTTTGTTGGGTTATTAACCCTTTGAGGGTCGACAGATCCTCTCGGAGACTCGTTCTCAGGGTCGGCCAAATTTTACAAAAAAAAAAAAAAAAAAAAAAAAAAAAAAAAAAAAAAAAAAAAAAAAAAAAAAAAAATTATGAAAAAATAGTTTTTTTTTCTAAATATTACAGGCTAAACAAAAAATTTTTACCATCACTACTTACGGAGATATGGAGGCATGAAGTTGATGAAAAGGGGGACAATGTGGCAACATCGCCGACTGCAGTCTCCCGGTATTCTTTTATTTACTTTATGTACTAATTTCTATTATTTTTTAATTTTTCTTTTTCCAAGTAACTTTTATGGCCTGTGAGACCAATATGATCAGTATTTTGTAAGTTTTTTCTTTTTCAATACTACACAATAAGGGCATAAACACTGTTGTCATTGTTTTGTTTATAAAAAATATTTAAACAAATGATATGAAAGGTTGTTTATTACTATTTTTCTATATTTTATATACACATATACAGTCACAGGGAATATTTCTAGAAGTTCTGCAGCCTGTGGAAGTCTTTGAAACATGGTGTCATGCACAGTGGTGTTTTACACTCCTCACACATAAAACGAGTGTCTCTGCGTTGTTGTGGGCGTTTTTTTGTATGTGCACAGACGTAACACCTCTTCTGAGCCTTTTTCTTGAAAGCAGTAGCAGGCAGTTTTACCAGGAAGTGATCACCATGTTTCAGATGAGAAAGTGGTTGTTGATAATTTGGTGGGCAGTCTATTGCAGGTGTTCTTCCTTGGTACTTGAATACTATTTGTCTGATGACAGAAACAGAATTCGCCATATTGTGGTTTGTTTCTGGTCCTCATCTTATACATATTATAAGCATTGAGCATGGAAATGTCCAGAAGATGAAAAAAGTTTTATGTACCACTTATAACTCTTGCGAACACAATCAGCAAACCCAATCTGCATGTTACATTTGTCCACTGAACGCATATTGAAGGTGTAATCAATCACAGCTGCAGGTTTTAGAATGGGTTCATTGCTCTCTCTATGCTGCCTGCCATTTCATTAGGGTGAACTGATGACAACAGTGTGACATCTCGTTTGTCATGCCACCGAAATGCCATGATGTCATTGGCAGCAAACACCTGCACCTCACCTCTACGAGTGCCAGCGTCAAACCTGGGCATATGTTTCTGATTTACATGCACTGTGCCACACGCATCTGCCATGTTCACTTGCAAAACATCACTGAGTGAGGGGCTTGTGTACCAGTTATCAGTATATAATATATGCCCCTTACCAAGGTATGGTTCTATCATTGTTCTAACCACATCACCAGAGATGCCCAATAACTTCCTGGTATTTTGCAATGTATAACTTCCAGTGTACACAATAATATCCAATACCAGACCACTGTAACAATCACAAAGCACAAAACTTTATACCAAAGCGTTTCCTCTTGCTTGGTATGTACTGCTTGAAAGAGAGTCTTCCTTTGAACAGAATCAAAGACTCGTCAATTACAAGCTTCAGATACACAAACACATGCCTAATCTTACATAACCTGTCGTTTCTGTCAGGCCTGGTTTTGTCTGAGAAGTGAAGCATACGTAACATTAGCACAAATCGATTCGCTGGCATTATATCACTGAAACCTGGGGTTGCAATCAGGCGGTCTGTTGACCAGTATGATTTCACTTTGTGCTTATACACATGTGGCATAAGCATTATTGTGGCAAAGAAAAGATACATCTCGGCCACAGCTGCTTCCTTCCACTGGTGTAGACGTGATTTTGGTGAAAGTATTGTGTTTGCCATGGTGTACTCGTAGTATGTGTTGCTTTCCATGACAATACTTTCGATCAGGGGTTCGTATTAGAATAACTCGAAACATTCCAGTTAAGTGGCATTGTTCCCAAGTGTACAAGATGGCCGTATTCCACTTTGGCTGTCGTCAAACTGGTGGGCATTTGGAACAAAATTGCAAGCTTCCTGTCAATCCCAGGTGCGGTCTGCTGGTGGGTACTGGACAATGACAGGTGGTTGTGGTTGTGGAGGCTGGTGTGGTGGGTGGGTGGGGGATGGTGGCCTTTGTTGTAGATCAGCTGAGGCAGCAGCGTGGGTGGCAGCATGGCCCACTGCTGGTGACCGCCTCACGGCCGTCACCACCACCATGCACATTTTCCATCCCAATTGCAACACTATCATCGCCATTTTCACTGTCTGTTCCTGTTGTACAGCCACGGGATGTACTCCGAGATGTACTCCTTCCCCTTGGAATAGCACATGGCACACTACCAGAGCGCATATATCGTCGTATATACTGACACTTCACTGGGGAATATTGCACTTCACTATCACAACTGGAACTGTTTTCAAGAGCTTGTAGTTCATAATCACTATCATCACAAATGTTCACATCTGAGTCTGGGATTTGGGAAAATAGGAGTTTCCTCTTTGATTCTGGTACAACTGAACGTAAATAAGACGGCCCAGCACCAGAGGTAGAAGGCTGAGGGTCGTCTGGGTTTTCCTCACTATTACCGATATTATGGTCATTAGTTTCGGTCAAAACCTCACCAAAACCTTGAAACTCGTCTTCACTGGCACTTCCATCTGTATTAGAACTGTCGCTGGGGAACAAAAGTGTCCCAATTCGCAGAGGAGTGAGGAACTTCTTACCGCAAGGCATGGTGGACATTGTGTACTAAGATGGCGTTCCCACATTGCACCACTGGGTCAAAGATTTTTTTTCTACCGCGCACACCAACCACACAGACCCATTCTCTCACATCTAGGCCTACCAGCCTTTTCCAGTGAGATTTGACGGCACTAGAATTTATACGTACTAGTACATCAAAAAACCCTGTGCGTAAGCCGTACTAATACGTCCGAAACCCTCAAAGGGTTAAAGGTTTGAGGTGATTGGCCGTGGTAGATCCCCAAGCACAAATACAATACATGAGGTAAGGGTATATTAGAGTGATACAGGAAGGCCCCACTTATACGGCGGGTTAGGTTCCAGGCTACCGCCGTAAAGCGGAAATCGCCGTAAAGTGGAACACCCTTTTTTTCCACTTATAAATGCATACAAACACTAGATAACAAGTTTACACTAACATATATTAAGTTAGCAATAGAACCAGGCATCAAAAAACAATAAAAAGGTACAATACACACATAGTGCACTCATTACTTACCTTAAAATATTTATAGTCTTAATCTAGGGTGAGACAAGTAGTATTTATTGTAAGAAATCAAGTGTGGTATGTATTGTAATAGCCAGGCCACCCCACCCACACATACTATTCTATGATATTTAAGCATCCCAGAGCGATAAAATGTATATACAGTTCACTCATTACTTACCTTAAAATATTTGTAGTCTTAATGTAGGGTCAGGAGTAAGTAAATGAGATAAAACGAATAAATGAGAGAGAGAAAGAATGAGTACATGAGAGGGGGCAGGCGCAGTTATGTAAACAAACCAGGGGAAGGTAAGTTTTGTAAACAAACGAAATGTACACGTCTGGTTTGTGTACAAGTTACATTGTGTACAGGTTGTCTCTACATTGATACGGTAGAATTAATAAAGAAGAACACTCCCATTCTCATGTAACATCATTTTGAGAAGAAATGAAGCTCTGAGTGAAGGCAATGGAAATAAGTCACACTGACTTTTTTGGGTTATCCTAGGTTCTCTACACGTATGTTGTTATGTATGATAATCTATGTAACTGTATTTGTGTATACCTGAATAAACTTACTTACATACATACGAAAGGAATAATTTTCTACAGTTACCCCCAGTAACACATTTACTCTTATGTTAGATTAGAGAAAATGTTATTCTTGCCGTCACTTGTACAAGTTATGTGGCTCCCACATCTTATATTTATGTTTATTTATTCTATTGTGGGGTGTATTTATCATCTTTTTATGTTATGTATCGTGTTTATTATATAATTTTGAAAAAAATATCATGGATGGATTAATGAAAATGTGTATATTACCGTAATATACGACATTTAATGAGACTCGGTATTGTTATTATCACCACTTGTGCAAGTCGTCTGCTACGACATCTCACATTTGTTTATTTATTCTACTGTGGGGTGTATTTATCTTATTTATATGTTATGCATCGTGTTTATTATATAATTTTGAAAAAAATATCATGGATGGATTAATGAAAATGTGTATATTACCGTAATGTACGACATTTAATGAGACTCAGTATTGTTATTATCACCACTTGTGCAAGTCGTCTGCTACGACATCTCACATTTGTTTATTTATTCTACTGTGGGGTGTATTTATCTTATTTATATGTTATGCATCGTGTTTATTATATAATTTTGAAAAAAATATCATGGATGGATTAATGAAAATGTGTATATTACCGTAATATACGACATTTAATGAGACTCAGTATTGTTATTATCACCACTTGTGCAAGTCGTCTGCTCACATCTCACATTTGTTTATTTATTCTACTGTGGGGTGTATTTATCTTATTTATATGTTATGCATCGTGTTTATTATATAATTTTGAAAAAAATATCATGGATGGATTAATGAAAATGTGTATATTAACGTAATATACGACATTTAAATGACTCGATGTATGTAAGTTTATTTAGGTACAGGTATACATAAGTATAATTATCAGAGTATATATAAAATATGAAATAACTTTTAAAAAACATTTGAAATTTTGGAGTTTCCAGACAAAATGGAGAGACTTAGTGCTTACTGAGCTCATGGAGAATGTAAACAAACAGGGTGGGGCACGGTGACCGTATTAGAAAGTCAGGTGGGGGGAGCCGTATAGTGAGTTTTGGTCATAATTTGAAATGTCCGTATTAGCGGAACGCCGTAAAGCGGAACGCCGTAAAGCGGGGCCCTCCTGTATAAGGTAAGGAGGGCCCATTGGGGTACATAATATCGCATCTTGGAAAGGATTCCTACTGTTTTGGCAACTTTCTTAGTTATATGCTGGATGTAGGTCTGAAATTTAAGATTACAGTCAAGGTAGAGACCTAGAAATTTGCCCTCAGTTTGTCTTGTAATGGGTGAACCATTTATCGACACGTTTAGCTAGATATTTGATGCTCCGTTTCCAAAAAGAATGAAGCAGGTTTTGTCTATATTGAGGGTAAGTTTGTTGGTAGTCATCCAGTTTGATATTTTAAGTAGCTCGCTGTTTACAGGGTTACTAGTGCTTGTCACAGCATTATGCTGGGCGAGTGCCCCGGCATAACACTGTGATGAAAATCAAAGGCCTACCATACAGGGGAATCTTTTTTTGCCAGTACATTCTGCTGGGTAGCACTCGTTAGCATGATGTCTTAGCCTTCCACCACATTTCACAGCAACTTCTCATTGCTCACATGGCTGCCAGGGTGAGAGGAAGTGTTGCACTTTCGTCTCTCATCCGTCCCATTTTTTGTGAAGTGTTCCCTTTGGTTTTGGGGCTATACATCTTTGATTATAGGTAAAAGGAAGTCTTTAACACCTGAAACTATAGCTCAAATCATAGGGCTTCACAAAGCTGGGCACCAGAAGAAAGAAATAGTGGAGACTGTTAGTACAGTGGACCCCCGCATAACGATTACCTCCGAATGCGACCAATTATGTAAGTGTGTTTATGTAAGTGCGTTTGTACATGTATGTTTGGGGGTCTGAAATGGACTAATCTACTTCACAATATTCCTTATGGGAACAAATTCGGTCAGTACTGGCACCTGAACATACTTCTGGAGTGAAAAAATATCGTTAACCGGGGGTCCACTGTATATGTGAGTGTTCAGTGAGGAACTGAGTGCAGCGTTTCAAGGCTGGTGGCGGTGTTGAGTTACTGTCCGACAAAACTCAGCCTGGCCTCTCCAACAAGACATCTGTTCATACCTTAACTGTGTTAAAGAAGCAGTTACTCTCTAACAGCTGCTTTAACACAGTTAAGGTATGAACAGATGTCTTCTTGGAGGGGCCAGGCCAAGGTTTGGCAGACGATAACTCGACACCGCCACCAGCCTTGAAATGCTGCACCCAGTTCCTCACTGAACACTCACACGCACTAACAAAAAAAGAAAGGTTACAGTTATGGGAGAAAAACAGAACAGGAGGACCCCACCTTACAGTGCTTCGCTAATACAGTAGTTTTCAATTATACCCATTATTTGTTTAGAATTCCTACAATATATATATTCACCACTCACTATAAGCTAAGGACAAAAATATTTTAAGTAATGTGTGTATTGTACGGGTCCTCCATCACAAATCTGGCATCACTGGGGCCTGTAGTGTGCCAGATTACTGAGTTTGCCGAATTACAGAGTGGTTAAGTTAGAACACACTTAATAAAATTAACCAACTTGACTTACACAGTTTATTGAACATCGGCAAAAATCGAACATTTCCGCTACTTTCAGCTCAATTTCAAGGTACTTTTCGTCATGAAAGCAATCAAAATCATGTCTATTTCTGTAATATATCTTCCATTCTATCAAATGAGTCCAAAAAATGAGAATACAACCATAAAAACCATATGAAAATATACTGCAAAGAGGCGGCTAATAGCCGAGAAGTGAACTCCCTTATTTATCGTCCATCTTTTTTATTTTTGTTGTACGTTAAGAAGAATCTTTCCATCATACATTGCCCAAGTTTCAATGAGATAGCCCAACAAACAACCGAGAAAAAAAAAATATTTACCAAAAATCACATATGGCAAGCCCAAACCAGGTACTGGAAATAAGTCACTTTGTCTGATGTTTCTGGGTTATCCTAGGTTCTCTATACATACACTGTTATGTATGATAATCTATGTAACTATTTGTGCATGCCAGAATCAACTTATTTACTTCTAGTCTGTCAACTGAGTACAAGAAACCGCCCATTCACTTATTTCAACTACCCAATAAAGTGGTCAGAAATTGGCAATTTGGCCGATTTCACACAAATTTCAACAGGTGCCAATTTCAAAATAGGACCCAGAATAAACAATGCAGATATTCCTGGCACTAAAATAACATTTTCTCTGCTCATTACTCATGGCTACAGGCCCCTCTTATATTACTCTTGCTTACCATTTGGAATTTTTATTCACAAAAAAAAATAAAAGATTTACTGTTATGCAGACTACTGCATTATTGTAATACGTAATTGTATAAATAATGTCAATCCATTCTTGAGTCCGTACTGGAAATCAGACTGGCAGGCGGACAGGCATTGGACGATGACGTCATTTGTTTACTCTTGAGCTTTGCTAAATAACAGAACATTTTCGCTACTGTGAGCACAATTTCAAGGTACTTTTCGTCATGAAAGCAATCAAAATCATCTCTATTTCTGTAATATATCTTTCATTCTATCAAACAAGACCGAAAAAATGAGAATATAACCATAACCATACAAAAATATACCGCTAAGCAGCAGCTAATGGCTGAGAAGTGAACTCTGCTACTTATGGTCTGATTTCTTTCATTTTTGGTGTACGTGAAGAAGTATCTATCATACACTGCCCAAGTTTGAATAAGATAACTCAAAAAACAATTGAGAAAATAATAATAATAATAATATCTTTATTTACTACATGTACATGTACAAGGTATACAGGTCTAGCTGACATCAGTGACATTCTACTGTATAGAAAGGCACTTGTTATGCTGAGTATTTCAAGAAAATTAGGTCCGTGTTCCAGGATAACACCCACACTAGTTGACTAACACCCAGGTACCCATTTACTGATGGGTAAACATAGAAAACAGGAGTAAAGAAACACGCCTAATGTTTCTACCCTGGCTGGGAATCGAATATTTACC
>NC_091378.1:3364667-3382167 GCF_038502225.1 Cherax quadricarinatus
CACGAAACACTTCTCCTGTGTCCTGACGAGCCTTACCTAACCTAACCCTGATATTCTGATGCTCTTGATGCTCTACACAGAACCCAAGATCGACACCATGCCCGTTCCTTCTAGGGTAGGGTAGGTGCCTGAGCCAGAGCTTGCAGCTCACTAGACTGTCATTCCCAATAACCCCCTTGGGGAGGGGATGGCAGATCAGAGAGGCCTAGCTTATGACTAGGCCTGGGGACAGTTGGTCCCAAAGATGAGGAGGTACTTGTACCTCCTCCCATGGGAGACTTAGGTCTCAGACACTCCCTGGACAGGGAGCCAAGGCCGGGCCACCACTTGGAAAAGGCCCGGGCCGGGAGAATACCGGCGAATCTTTAATAATAATAATAATAACAGAACCCAAACATTTCCCCACAAAACTCCAGACTAGCAACTGCTGACCATTCCTCACAGCATTGTTCACGTTGAGTGTCAACCAGCTTGTCGATCTCTGGCGACCCTCATCCTCCCATTCCACAAGATTAAATTTCGCGACTGCAATACGCCTTGGGAATAAAATTTAAGCTCTCCCGAGGCAGGTTATAGAGGAGAGATTCCCCTAACACGTGACTTGTGTTCCCTTCATGAAGAAAGTGTCTTCCATATCCACTTTACCCCACCATGACCAGGGCCCCATGAGAGAGGATTCCCATATATCCCCCATGTTCCCCATGACTCGTGAACCTTCAGACAGGTCACCCACGTCACTCAGACCAGAATATCTATCACCCCGAGAAAAATTTGTCACGTTTTTCTCGCGAATTTCGCTTATAGAGATTTTATTTACCAGCAGATTTATCGTACTGGGTTATTGTATTCAAAAGGGAGCACAAAATCCGTATGGTTCATGGAGAAGAAATGACATGAGATATAGAAAAGCTGATAGAGATACAAAGCAATAGAAAGAAAAGGCATAGAATATCGACACGATAGAAGAAAAAAAAATTACCTTAATATGCGAAAACTCATCAATAAAGAATTACATTATATAGCACCTGTGTCTCCCTTTCTGGATTTATTAAAAGGCAGTTTTTATGACTCCTTTATTGACCGCACATCACCTACGAATGCGCTTTTATTAAGCCACGGATAAGCCTGGTTACAGGAGGTGAATATAGATCAGCCAGTGGGCCTGCTGCAGTGTTCTTCCGCTCTGATGTTTTTATAAGAGCGTAGAAGCTCAGAGACGCGGGCAATAAACCCCAGAACTCAAACAGTGAGGCGCAGGCGAAAGGCGTTAAGAGGCACCTAAGTTCCCCCTTCTTGTAATAGCATGGTCATTTTTCCACTATAATCTACCTTTTCCATAATTACTATCACATTTGCTTTGTCTGTTTCGTAAGGTGAACTCCAGGATCTTTCCTTAATTAATGGTATAACTTAACAAATCTTCGAGGACAATTGTGTTGCAGATTCTGATCTGTGCTCACACCTCTACAACACAATTGTCATCAAAGATTTGTTAAGTTATACCATTAATTAAGGAAAGATCCTGGACTTCACCTTACGAAACAGACAAAGCGAATGTGAAAGTAATTATGGTAAAGGTAGATTATAGTGGAAAAATGACCATGTTATTAGAAGAAGGGGCAACTTACGTGCCCCTTAAGTCCCACTGATTCCCTTGCATCCAAGTGATTTTCAGCTGAGGTTTAGAAAGCCTTGATCTGGCTAAATCGGGGAATGAGTGCAGACTCAAGGCAACTTATTTTCTGGAAGTCATTTCCTTTGTCGAGAAGCAGTGCTATATTCCAGTTCATCAAGTGGTCGTGTGGATTATGCTGTAGTGTGGAGGCGGTGTTAGACTCAGGTACAATACCTAACTCCCTATATCTACGAGATGTTTCGCCTGCACTGCAGGCTTTTCTGAGTTAAATACAGAGTCGACTTTTATGCTGAAGACAGTGTTTAGTCCTATAGCATTGACAGGTGTTTACTCCTATAGCCTTGACAGAAGGTGTTCAGTACCTTAGCCTTGATCTCTCTAAAAACAGAGGCATGAGGACGGAGATTTATATACCAGAGTCAGGAGCGACTTGCAGCAGTCGGAGACAGCGTCAGAGATGGGTGAAACCCACTAGTGGAAGTGGATCATGCCTGTAAGAGAGGCCAGAAATTGACACTGGAGTTGCGTAGGTAAAACGTGATGCGCCTTATTCATCAAGCTGAGAATATTGCGTATTATTAATACGCAGTATTAATACGTAAGGTGTCCCATAGCTGGGTTGGTAACGCACTCATCTCAGAAACTGAGGTTCGTGGTTCGATCCCCGGTACAGGTGGAAATATTGGGGGCGTGCTTCCTTAAGACACCTGCTGTCCCTGTTCATCTAGCAGTAAGCAGGTACCTGAGTGTTAGCTGACTGCTCTGGGTCGCATCCTGAGGGATAAAATTAACCTAAGTTGCCAGAAATGCTCTGCATAACCAGGAGCTTTCTATACAGTATGTCATTAATGTCAACTATGGTCTGTATAAGTTATATCAAGTACTTGTAGAAATAAAGATTATTATTGTTGTTGTTATCATTATTATTATTATTATTATTGTTATTATTATTATTATTATTATTATTATTATTATTATTATTATTATTATTAATATTACTCTGTCAGACAACTTGAGAACTCGACCAACTCATCTCAAGATGCCAGTATAACAGCAGAGTTAAGGGTTGAGTTACAATAATGGGTCAACACTACCACAAACCATTAACCAGTCTTTCTTTTAGCAGGTCACTACAACCGGGTTTGGTACCAGATGAGTAGAAAATGGCAAATGCGATACCCATTTACAAGGTAGGAAATAGGGTCTCTAGTTTCGAATTATAGACCAATCAGCTTCGCCTCAATTTTGAGAAGTTGATGGAATCAGTAATTGCATATGAAACCAATACTACCACCACCACAATCACCACTATTACCACCACAACTACCACCACTACTACCACTATCACCACCACAACTACCACCAAAACCACAATACGTTTTCCACAGTGTCTCCTTGAAAATCACATTCAGCAAGCTTGCGTGGAATCTCAAAGCTGATTTTTATGGCTGAGTTAGAACCTTACCATGCAAAGTTCCTGTCTCTCTGCCGAGACGTTACCCTGTCCAATGCTCACCCTGCCTCCCGACCCAGGCGTCACTCTGCCTCACTACCCAGCCGTCACCCTGCCTCTCTAATCAGCCATCATCCTGCGTCACTACCCAGCCATCACCCTGCCTCTCTAATCAGCCATCATCCTGCGTCACTACCCAGCCATCACCCTCCCTCACTACCCAGCCATCACACTGCCTCACTACCCAGCCATCACCCTCCCTCACTACCCAGCCATCACCCTGCCTCGCTACCCAGCCATCACCCTGCCTCACTACCCAACCATCACCCTGCCTCACTACACAGCTATCACCCTGCCTCACTACCCAACCATCACCCTGCCTCACTACCCAGCCATCACCCTGCCTCACTACCCAGCCATCACCCTGCCTCACTACCCAGCCATCACCCTGCCTCACTACCCAACCATCACCCTGCCTCACTACACAGCTATCACCCTGCCTCACTACCCAGCCATCACCCTGCCTCACTACCCAGCCATCACCCTGCCTCACTACCCAGCCATCACCCTCCCTCACTACCCAACCATCACCATGCCTCACTACCCAGCCATCACCCTGCCTCACTACCCAACCATCACCCTGACTCACTACCCGGCCATCACCCTGCCTCACTACCCAGCCATCACCCTCCCTCACTACCCAGCCATCACCCTGCCTCACCGCCCAGCCATCACCCTCCCTCACTACCCAACCATCACCCTGCCTCACTACCCAGCCATCACCCTCCCTCACTACCCAACCATCACCCTGCCATCACCCAGCCTCACTACAAAGCCATCACCCTGCCTCACCCAGCTATCATCACTACCCAGCCATCACCCTGCCTCACTACCCAGCCATCACCCTGCCTCACTACCCAGCCATCACCCTGCCTCACTACCCAGCCATCACCCTGCCTCACTACCCAGCCATCACCCTGCCTCACTACCCAGCCATCACCCTGCCTCACTACCCAGCCATCACCCTGCCTCACTACCCAGCCATCACCCTGCCTCACTACCCAGCCATCACCCTGCCTCACTACCCAACCATCACCCTGCCTCACTACACAGCTATCACCCTGCCTCACTACCCAGCCATCACCCTGCCTCACTACCCAGCCATCACCCTGCCTCACTACCCAGCCATCACCCTCCCTCACTACCCAACCATCACCCTGCCTCACTACCCAGCCATCACCCTGCCTCACTACCCAACCATCACCCTGCCTCACTACCCAGCCATCACCCTGCCTCACTACCCAGCCATCACCCTCCCTCACTACCCAGCCATCACCCTGCCTCACTACCCAGCCATCACCCTCCCTCACTACCCAACCATCACCCTGCCTCACTACCCAGCCATCACCCTGCCTCACTACCCAACCATCACCCTGCCTCACTACCCGGCCATCACCCTGCCTCACTACCCAGCCATCACCCTGCCTCACTACCCAACCATCACCCAGCCTCACTACCCAGCCATCACCCTCCCTCACTACCCAACCATCACCCTGCCTCACTACCCAACCATCACCCAGCCTCACTACCCAGCCATCACCCTGCCTCACTACACAGCTATCACCCTGCCTCACTACCCAGCCATCACCCTGCCTCACTACCCAGCCATCACCCTGCCTCACTACCCAGCCATCACCCTGCCTCACTACCCAGCCATCACCCTGCCTCACTACCCAGCCATCACCCTGCCTCACTACACAGCTATCACCCTGCCTCACTACCTAGCCATCACCCTCCCTCACTACCCAGCCATCACCCTGCCTCACTACCCAGCCATCACCCTGCCTCACTACCCAGCCATCACCCTGCCTCACTACCCAGCCATCACCCTGCCTCACTACCCAGCCATCACCCTGCCTCACTACCCAGCCATCACCCTGCCTCACTACCCAACCATCACCCTGCCTCACTACCCAGCCATCACCCTGCCTCACTACCCAGCCATCACCCTGCCTCACTACCCAGCCATCACCCTGCCTCACTACCCAGCCATCACCCTGCCTCACTACCCAGCCATCACCCTGCCTCACTACCCAGCCATCACCCTGCCTCACTACCCAGCCATCACCCTGCCTCACTACCCAGCCATCACCCTGCCTCACTACCCAGCCATCACCCTGCCTCACTACCCAGCCATCACCCTGCCTCACTACCCAGCCATCACCCTGCCTCACTACCCAGCCATCACCCTGCCTCACTACCCAGCCATCACCCTGCCTCACTACCCAGCCATCACCCTGCCTCACTACCCAGCCATCACCCTGCCTCACTACCCAGCCATCACCCTGCCTCACTACCCAGCCATCACCCTGCCTCACTACCCAGCCATCACCCTGCCTCACTCACTACCCAGCCATCACCCTGCCTCACTACCCAGCCATCACCCTGCCTCACTACCCAGCCATCACCCTGCCTCACTACCCAGCCATCACCCTGCCTCACTACCCAGCCATCACCCTGCCTCACTACCCAGCCATCACCCTGCCTCACTACCCAGCCATCACCCTGCCTCACTACCCAGCCATCACCCTGCCTCACTACCCAGCCATCACCCTGCCTCACTACCCATCCATCACCCTGCCTCACTACCCAGCCATCACCCTGCCTCACTACCCAGCCATCACCCTGCCTCACTACCCAGCCATCACCCTGCCTCACTACCCAGCCATCACCCTGCCTCACTACCCAGCCATCACCCTGCCTCACTACCCAGCCATCACCCTGCCTCACTACCCAGCCATCACCCTGCCTCACTACCCAGCCATCACCCTGCCTCACTACCCAGCCATCACCCTGCCTCACTACCCAGCCATCACCCTGCCTCACTACCCAGCCATCACCCTGCCTCACTACCCAGCCATCACCCTGCCTCACTACCCAGCCATCACCCTGCCTCACTACCCAGCCATCACCCTGCCTCACTACCCAGCCATCACCCTGCCTCACTACCCAGCCATCACCCTGCCTCACTACCCAGCCATCACCCTGCCTCACTACCCAGCCATCACCCTGCCTCACTACCCACCATCACCCTGCCTCACTACCCAGCCATCACCCTGCCTCACTACCCAGCCATCACCCTGCCTCACTACCCAGCCATCACCCTGCCTCACTACCCAGCCATCACCCTGCCTCACTACCCAACCATCACCCTGCCACACAACCCACCATCACCCTGCCTCACTACCGAGCCACCACCCTCCCTCACTACCCAGCCATCACCCTGCCTCACTACCCAGCCATCACCCTGCCTCACTACCCAGCCATCACCCTGCCTCACTACCCAGCCATCACCCTGCCTCACTACCCAGCCATCACCCTGCCTCACTACCCAGCCATCACCCTGCCTCACTACCCAACCATCACCCTGCCTCACTACCCAGCCATCACCCTGCCTCACTACCCAGCCATCACCCTGCCTCACTACCCAGCCATCACCCTGCCTCACTACCCACCCATCACCCTGCCTCACTACCCAGCCATCACCCTGCCTCACCCTGCCTCACTACCCAGCCATCACCCTCCCCCCCTCCCCACCCATCACCCTGCCTCACTACCCAGCCATCACCCTGCCTCACTACCCAGCCATCACCCTGCCTCACTACCCAGCCATCACCCTGCCTCACTACCCAGCCATCACCCTGCCTCACTACCCAGCCATCACCCTGCCTCACTACCCAGCCATCACCCTGCCTCACTACCCAGCCATCACCCTGCCTCACTACCCAGCCATCACCCTGCCTCACTACCCAGCCATCACCCTGCCTCACTACCCAGCCATCACCCTGCCTCACTACCCAGCCATCACCCTGCCTCACTACCCAGCCATCACCCTGCCTCACTACCCAGCCATCACCCTGCCTCACTACCCAGCCATCACCCTGCCTCACTACCCAGCCATCACCCTGCCTCACTACCCAGCCATCACCCTGCCTCACTACCCAGCCATCACCCTGCCTCACTACCCAGCCATCACCCTGCCTCACTACCCAGCCATCACCCTGCCTCACTACCCAGCCATCACCCTGCCTCACTACCCAGCCATCACCCTGCCTCACTACCCAGCCATCACCCTGCCATCACCCTGCCTCACTACCCAGCCATCACCCTCCCTCACTACCCAGCCATCACCCTGCCTCACTACCCAGCCATCACCCTGCCTCACTACCCAGCCATCACCCTGCCTCACTACCCAGCCATCACCCTGCCTCACTGCCCAGCCATCACCCTGCCTCACTACCCAGCCATCACCCTGCCTCACTCACCCTGCCTCACTACCCAGCCATCACCCTGCCTACCCAGCCATCACCCTGCCTCACTACCCAGCCATCACCCTGCTTCACTACCCAACCATCACCCTGCCTCACTACCCAGCCATCACCCTGCCTCACTACCCATCCCCCTGCCATCACCCTGCCTCACTACCCACCATCACCCTGCCTCACTACCCGGCCATCACCCTGCCTCACTACCCAGCCATCACCCTGCCTCACTACCCAACCATCACCCACCACTGCCTCACTACCATCACCCTGCCTCACTACCCAACCATCACCCTGCCTCACTACCCAGCCATCACCCTGCCTCACTACACTCCCCCGCCATCACCCTGCCGCCCGACCCAGCCATCACCCGGCCTCACTACCCAGCCATCACCCTGCCTCACTACCCAGCCATCACCCTGCCTCACTACCCAGCCATCACCCTGCCTCACTACCCAGCCAACACCCTGCCTCACTACCCAGCCATCACCCTGCCTCACAACCCAGCCATCACCCTGCCTCACTACCCAGCCATCACCCTGCCTCACTCACAGCCATCACCCTGCCTCACTAACCATCACCCTGCCTCACTACCAGCCAACACCCTGCCTCACTACCCAACCATCACCCTGCCTCACTACCCAGCCATCACCCTGCCTCACTACCCAGCCATCACCCTGCCTCACTACCCAACCATCACCCTGCCTCACTACCCAGCCATCACCCTGCCTCACTACCCAACCATCACCCTGCCTCACTACCCAGCCATCACCCTGCCTCACTACCCAGCCATCACCCTGCCTCACTACCCAGCCATCACCCTGCCTCACTACCCAGCCATCACCCTGCCTCACTACCCAGCCATCACCCTGCCTCACTACCCAACCATCACCCTGCCTCTCTACCCAGCCATCACCCTGCCTCACTACCCAGCCATCACCCTGCCTCACTACACAGCTATCACCCTGCCTCACTACACAGCTATCACCCTGCCTCACTACCCAGCCATCACCCTGCCTCACTACACAGCTATCACCTTGCCTCACTACCCAGCCATCACCCTGCCTCACTACCCAGCCATCACCCTGCCTCACTACCCATCCATCACCCTGCCTCACTACCCAGCCATCACCCTGCCTCACTACCCAGCCATCACCCTGCCTCACTACCCAACCATCACCCTGCCTCACTACCCAGCCATCACCCTGCCTCACTACCCAGCCATCACCCTGCCTCACTACCCAGCCATCACCCTGCCTCACTACCCAGCCATCACCCTGCCTCACTACCCAGCCCAGCCATCACCCTGCCTCACTACCCTGCCTCACTACCCAGCCATCACCCTGCCTCACTACCCAGCCATCACCCTGCCTCACTACCATCACCCTGCCTCACTACCCCATCACCCTGCCTCACTACCCAGCCATCACCCTGCCTCACTACCCACCCATCACCCTGCCTCACTACACAGCTATCACCTTGCCTCACTACCCAGCCATCACCCTGCCTCACTATCCATCCACCTGCCTCACTATCCATCCACCTGCCTCACTATCCAGCCATCACCCTGCCTCACTACCCAGCCATCACCCTGCCTCACTACCCAACCATCACCCTGCCTCACTACCCAGCCATCACCCTGCCTCACTACCCAACCATCACCCTGCCTCACTACCCAGCCATCACCCTGCCTCACTACCCAGCCATCACCCTGCCTCACTACCCAGCCATCACCCTGCCTCACTACCCAGCCATCACCCTGCCTCACTACCCAGCCATCACCCTGCCTCACTACCCAGCCATCACCCTGCCTCACTACCCAACCATCACCCTGCCTCACTATCACCCTGCCTCACTAAGCCATCACCCTGCCTCACTACACAGCTATCACCCTGCCTCACTACCCAGCCATCACCCTGCCTCACTACCCAGCCATCACCCTGCCTCACTACCCAGCCATCACCCTGCCTCACTACCCAGCCATCACCCTGCCTCACTCTGGTGCACAATTTGTCATATAAAGATGGCCGAGTATTAGGACATAAAGTTATTTTTTTTGTCTCTACGATAAACCAAATCTAATTCATTAAAATTTGTTTCAACCAATATCCAGTTACATATTTTTCGAAAATACGTTTTTGAAACGATATTCGCAATTATGAAAATGAAGATATAGAGAATAGTAATGCCTGGATATTTCAAATTATTCTCTTCGTTATTTTCTAGTTTCTCTTCTGTCTCAAAAGTGAGTTTGTAAATAAAATATAAACTCTAACCTACGTCAGTCCGCAAAGTTAGCATATCTTATCTTAGTTTATTTTACTTATCCTCTTTTTTGGCTTTGTAAGAGACAGGTAGCTTGTCATGATAATCAGTATTGGGGTCAATGTTTACAGTCTGTATGTAGCATAGTGCACGCTGTAAAGTGCCTTGGATATAGGTGTCATAAGGGTGAAATTCTAGGAGAGTAGTGTAGCCGGATGTTAATGGGACGGCATCCGATAACAGAATACCGAACCATTACTTGGTCCTCAGGACGTCAGTGGGACAGTGTCGAGGTACTAGAATACCGAACCATTACTTGGTCCTCAGGACGTTAGTGGGACAGTGTCGAGGTACTAGAATACCGAACCATTACTTGGTCCTCAGGACGTTAGTGGGACAGTGTCGAGGTACTAGAATACCGAACCATTACTTGGTCCTCAGGACGTTAGTGGGACAGTGTCGAGGTACTAGAATACCGAACCATTACTTGGTCCTCAGGACGTTAGTGGGACAGTGTCGAGGTACTAGAATACCGAACCATTACTTGGTCCTCAGGACGTTAGTGGGACAGTGTCCTCAGGACGTCAGTCAGGACGTTAGTGGGACAGTGTCGAGGTACTAGAATACCGAACCATTACTTGGTCAGGACTCAGTGGGACAGTGTCGTACTAGAATACCGAACCATTACTTGGTCCTCAGGACGTTAGTGGGACAGTGTCGAGGTACTAGAATACCGAACCATTACTTGGTCTTCAGGACGTTAGTGGGATAGTGTCGAGGTACTAGAATACCGAACCATTACTTGGTCCTCAGGACGTCAGTGGGACAGTGTCGAGGTACTAGAATACCGAACCATTACTTGGTCCTCAGGACGTCAGTGGGACAGTGTCGAGGTACTAGAATACCGAACCATTCCTTGGGACGTCAGTGGGACATTGTCGAGGTATTAGAATACCGAACCATTACTTGGTCCTCAGGACGTTAGTGGGACAGTGTCGAGGTACTAGAATACCGAACCATTACTTGGTCCTCAGGACGTCAGTGGGACAGTGTCGAGGTACTAGAATACCGAACCATTACTTGGTCCTCAGGACGTTAGTGGGACAGTGTCGAGGTACATGAATACCGAACCATTACTTGGTCCTCAAGACGTCAGTGGGACAGTGTCGAGGTACTAGAATACCGAACCATTACTTGGTCCTCAAGACGTCAGTGGGACAGTGTCGAGGTACTAGAATACCGAACCATTACTTGGTCCTCAGGACGTCAGTGGGACAGTGTCGAGGTACTAGAATACCGAACCATTACCTGGTCCTCAGGACGTCAGTGGGACAGTGTCGAGGTACTAGAATACCGAACCATTACTTGGTCCTCAAGACGTCAGTGGGACAGTGTCGAGGTACTAGAATACCAAACCATTACCTGATTCTCAGAACATCAATAGCACGACGTCAAGGGTTCATCCGATACCAGAATACCGAAGCAATACCAGGTCTTTAAGCCGATGTAACCGTTAACCCAACCACACCACCAGCGACGTCTGGTACGGTTGATGGGATTTAGTAAATTAGTAAACTTATTCAGGTATACAGAAATACAGTTGCATAAATTATCATACATAGCAGCATATGTATAGAGAACCTAAGATAATCCAAAAAAAAAGTCAGACTAAGTGACTTATTCCCATTGGTTGGAAGAGCCAAGAATCTGGACTTCAATACCAACTCGGTATATCCGCTCGGTAGAGACAAGATGATCATTGGGATGTTGACTCCCACAAGCAACTGCAGCAATAACAGACATCACTAAAGCAACACAGTAGCACTCAATGAAAAGGTGGGGCCAGGAGCTGAGTCTCGACCCCTGCAACCACAATTAGGTGAGTAAAATTAGGTGAATACAGAAGAGGAAGAAGAAGATTAGGAAGGAAGTTTTTGGTATAATTACTAACATTGAGGCACAAAAAGAACAAGACGAAGAAGGTAATTTCTTGTATAATTACAAACACTGGGACACATGCCATTCACATACGACATTAGCCCTTATGTCGCCCCAGTGAATTAATGGGTGATAAATCTTCTCTGGTTTAAATAGGCACAGGTACACATAAGTACAATTATCATACATATGCTAAATGACCCTCCAGGTTAACCCAAAAAAGTCAAAGTGATATATTTCCATTTATATTCCTGTGCTATATACATTATCCTTGGATGATATCCTGCCGAGGCAAATTTTTTATTAGACTCCGAAAAAATGCTGCCTGGTGACCTCTTTCACATTTGGTGGGGGTCCATGTTGTCTCTTGTTCCCTAGATGAAGAACTTTCCGGCACTTTAGAGATGTAGTTGAGAGCGTGAAGTACAGATGGCGCTGGTGATAGTCAAAATTTCCTTATATATTGGTATTGAACAAGTTTATTTAGGTAAAGTTACACGTAAGAACAATACAGTACACTGAGTTACTTACATGAGTTTTAAACAGAGAGGATCAGCTTGCAATAATAGTGACATGAATGTTAACTAGACAAGAAATCACACTCTTCCCTTGCTGTACCTTCATTCGTCAGGAACATTGGGTATCTTTCTATAGTTTCATTGATTAGGTACCTTTAAGCTCTCTTCCTGAACTGGTTCATGCTAGGAAAGGCTTTGGCATGTTCAGGCAGTCCATTCCACTCCTTTATTGCTGTGCAATAAAAGGTGCGCAACATCTGGGTATCTTTAATGTAGACGTTTCGCCCTTCAGTGGCTTTATCAATACAAATTCCAAGACATGACTGGAAGACAGTAGAACTATATACAAAAGATGAGATAATCAGTCCCTCAGTGTTGGTGTTGGTGTTCGTGAAGAACACCGACCAGAGTGATGTTCACTGGAAGGCGAAACGTCAACAATAAAGATACCCAGATGTTGTAAGTTTATTCAGGTATACACAGATAGTTACATAGATTATCATACATAGCAACATATGTGTAGAGAACCCAGAATAACCCGCCCCCCTCCCCACAGAAAAAGTGACTTATTTCCACTGGGGTCCTTTGCACATGTGTCAAATTTTCACGTATATTTGTGTATACCTGAATAAACTTAAAAACGTCCACATTATTATTATAATCATGGGGAAGCCTTAAACCCGTAGGATTATGCAGTGCTTGTCAGGGGTTGGAATGGAAGGTATTCAGGCTTAATTCGGGGAACTGAAGCACAGATCTAATTTCCTAGATCAAGGAACCTCCCAGTGTCAAGGAACCTCCCAGCACCAAGGAACCTCCCAGTGTCAAGGAACCTCCCAGCATCGAGGAACCTCCCACCATCAAGGAACCTCTCACCATCAAGGAACCTCCCACCATCAAAGAACGTCCCACCATCAAGGAACCTCCCACCATCAAGGAACTTCCCACCATCAAGTAACCTCCCACCATCAAGGAACCTCCCACCATCAAGGAACCTCTCACCATCAAGGAACCTCCCACCATCAAGGAACCTCCCACCATCATGTAACCTCCCACCATCAAGGAACCTCCCACCATCAAGTAACCTCCCACCATCAAGGAACCTCCCACCATCAAGGAACCTCCCACCATCAAGGAACCTCCCACCATCAAGGAACCTCCCACCATCAAGGAACCTCCCACCATAAAGGAACTTCCCACCATCAAGTAACCTCCCACCATCAAGTAACCTCCCACCATCAAGTAACCTCCCACCATCAAGTAACCTCCCACCATCAAGGAACCTCCCACCATCAAGTAACCTCCCACCATCAAGGAACCTCCCACCATCAAGTAACCTCCCACCATCAAGTAACCTCCCACCATCAAGTAACCTCCCACCATCAAGTAACCTCCCACCATCAAGGAACCTCCCACCATCAAGTAACCTCCCACCATCAAGTAACCTCCCACCATCAAGTAACCTCCCACCATCAAGGAACCTCCCACCATCAAGTAACCTCCCACCATCAAGTAACCTCCCACCATCAAGTAACCTCCCACCATCAAGGAACCTCCCACCATCAAGTAACCTCCCACCATCAAGTAACCTCCCACCATCAAGGAACCTCCCACCATCAAGGAACCTCCCACCATCAAGTAACCTCCCACCATCAAGGAACCTCCCACCATCAAGGAACCTCCCACCATCAAGTAACCTCCCACCATCAAGTAACCTCCCACCATCAAGTAACCTCCCACCATCAAGTAACCTCCCACCATCAAGGAACCTCCCACCATCAAGGAACCTCCCACCATCAAGGAACCTCCCACCATCAAGTAACCTCCCACCATCAAGTAACCTCCCACCATCAAGGAACCTCCCACCATCAAGGAACCTCCCACCATCAAGGAACCTCCCATGAGTAACCCAACAAGAGGACCCACACCGAGCCAATCAACACTCTAAAACCTAGATGGCACTAGTGGCGCCCCAGCGGCGGCAACAAACCTCCAGATGGCACTGCCATCACATCACACACAAGTGCCACACAGTGCCACCTCCTTCACCTTCCTCGTCACCATAATAACAACAACAGCTGGAGAAAAATATGCGTTAAAAACACCATTTTTTCTCCCTGAAATACCGCCTGGCGAGCCATTATTTTTGACCACTGGTTTTTTTACGTTGTGCCATAAACCCGGCGGGTTAATGGTGGTTATACCGAGGATTATATACCCAGAAAAGTGGTTAAAATAATGTGAAAGTGGCTGATTGCTCAAGGAAATCGTGATGACTCTTAAACAATTTACAAGTTTCTCCTCTGTTTTATTATATATTTTATTTTTTCTGCTTTATTTCCCGTCTGTGTGTGAGGCAATAAAGCACAATAATGCTCACATTAAAGAAAAAGTAAGTTTGGAATATTCGTGGTTTGGGATGAATTGGAATTTCTTGATCCGAGGAGATGGATCAAGCCTCATTGCCGATATTTTTTATATACTTTTATTTTGGTTTTATTTCCCATCAATATATAAGACAATAAAGCACAATAATTCTCACATTAAAGAAAAAGATCAATTTTTCACTATTTTTGGGAGGATCTTGATCCAGGGAGATGGATCAAACCTCGCTACCTCCCGTTATATTCAAGGAGGGAAGCGGTAAACGTGTAAGGGAGGGATGGCAGGTTTGATCCCAGGAGAGGGAGGGTTGATCCAGTTCCTCGGATCAGGAGCACTATGGGACCTCCAGGGAGGCTCCTTGAGGGGGATGTTGATCCAAGGAGTTCGATCTCTCCCGTTTTCAAGGTCTTGTTTATCCCCCACGGGTTTAGTGCTCCCCAGTGAATAATAATAATTGTAATGTAATAATAATAATAATATTAATAAAGCAATAGTAATAATAATAATCATAATAATAATAATAAAAGTAATAGTAATAATAATAGTGATAATAATAATAATAATAATAATAATTATAATAATTATAATATAGGTATTTGAGAGTAACATATGATAACTTAACCTAGCTTATCCCAACACCTGCTTAATACACTATCTGTGGTTATCCACAACTGCTCGGTGGAACTCGATCGCTGGTTTACGCCTCACAGTGAAGTTTTTGTATAACCTTCGTAAACCACAGCTTAAATATTTCTTGGGAGATAGCGGAAATTGTATGCTTACTTGGTTACGCAACACATTTTGGCTGAGTGGCTTGTCCAATAGTATTGGGTCGTGTCACCCCCTCGGAAGAGTGTAAACGATAATGCACGCCATTACCTCTGGTAAAGTAAGGTTAAGTTACATCAGGGTGGTTTAACCCTTAAATTGTCCAAGCGTAGATCTACGTTCGCTCGCGTAGCGCTCCAAATGTAGATCTGCGTTTTTTTTTTACATTCTTATGGGGAAAATCAAGGTCGGAGCTCTACACGTGAAAACATAGATCTACGTTTGGATAGTTAAAGGGTTAAGTTGGGTTAAACGGGTTTCATTAGGCTGAGTTAAATGCTTTACCAATTCCACAATAAAATAATATCCAAATTGTAAACCATGTGTCATCTAAAGTTTAGTTATATTATTCTTTATTGAAATATCTTAGCATCATTTTGCTTACTCTGTTTGCTTAGTAATTTTATTTCCACAGATTACCAGCACTGAGCTCTTAGCAGACAATGACGAAGAAACACTCTTGGTATCGACTCTCGACGGAGCTCTTCATGCCATTTCCAAATCCTCTGGTGTTCTTAAATGGACACTCAAAGATGGTATAATAGAATTCTTTGACCTCTGTCATAATCTTAAACCACATACCCCTCTAAGAAAGTTGATTGATGTTGTTCAGGGGCTTTTGATCTAAGGAATTGGACCAATGCACTGATTCCTTGAATCATTCCTGAGTGTCTTCCATTCTACAAGGCACTGCATGACTCCAATGGGTTTAGTGCTCTCCCATGAATGTAATAATAATAATAATTAAAACACACATTCCTGTACCTCTTATGTATTAGGGAAAGCCTGGCTACAAGAATAGATTTTGTGTCTTGCAGTTGCAACAAGATTATCACCACCTTAGTGGTGGTGATAATAATAATAATAATAATCTTCTACAAGTACATGATTAAACTTGTATAGACCATAGCTGACACCAGTGACATACTATATAGCAAGCCCCGGGTTATGCAGTGATTGGCACATGCATTTATTACCTTCATATTTTTAATAATAATGACCTCATGTACATTCCTTCTTGAGGCACTCGCAGTTTATTTACTAAATATACTTTTTTCAAGACATTGATTAAAAAATTCTTGGCTTATAACTTGAAATGAGAGAGAAAACTCTGTTAATTTGCAAGGAATGTTCTTTTCAGTATGCAGGAATTGAATAGGCAAATTGCCTTTCCTGAAGCAGTATATATATACAGCCTCTCCTCATTTAACAATGGAGTTCTGTTCTTAAGACCACATCAGTAAATGAATAGTATGCTCCATTATAGTATGCTCCATTATAATGCTCCTCACTAAGTGAGGAGCATTGTGGGCTTGTGTCAACCATCTTTGATATTGTTTAAATGTCACCTTTGCACCAATTATAACATTTCTGGTATATTTTTAAATGTTTATACAGCAGTGTGCTCTATATTGTAATAAACAGAATGTTAATTTAGGTATGCATATTGGTCAGAGAGCCTGTCGTAAGTCCGAGTCATCGGTAAACGAGTATGTCACCAAATGAGGAGAAGCTGTATATATTGCATGTAATGCTCAGTAATAACCCACATAGAGTCAGAAACTCAAAAGATTAATTGATCTGAATATTTTGATCCCCCTCTGAGATCCTCTTCAGCTAAAGAGGATCCCAGAAGGGGATCAAAATCTTATGAGTTTCTGCTTCCATGTGGATTATTATTGAACATTGACAAGTGTTCATTGTACTTTAGTTATCCATAGCATGTAATAGTATAGGTAGAATTATAGGCAATATACTAGGTGAAAGGACATGTGCAACTAGCACATGTATATATATTTTTTTGTGGCAACATCTTGCTCCTGGAGAGCGAAACATTACCACAAAAAAATATCACATTTACTTACACATGTCCTTTTGCCTAACAGTATATATATCAACAGAAACCATTGCAATTTTGGCATTAGTCATACATTCAGATTCAAATACAGTACTTTATTTCTTTTATGCAATAGTATACAAATACATAATGTAGTTTACATGTATTAAAACATTGTTAGCCACAAAAGTATTATTATTATTATTATAATCAAGGGGGAAGCACTAAACCCGGAGGATTATACAGTGCCTGGGGGAGGATGTGGAAGGTATTCAGGGTTAATTCAGGGAACTGGAGCACAGATCCAATTCCCTAAAT
>NC_091378.1:3387167-3418848 GCF_038502225.1 Cherax quadricarinatus
AAACATCGTCGAGACCGCTAACTTCACGAGAGCATAATTCCGTAAGTTTTCTATCAAATTTCATACTTTTGGTGTCGTTGTGATTTGGAAAAGATTCTCTATCTTTTCATAAGATTTTTTTTTTTTTTTTTTTTTTTTTTTTTAAATTTGGCCGACCCTGGGAACAAGTCTCTGAGAGGGCCTGTCGACCCCCAAAGGGTTAAGCTCAGTTTAATTTTATTATTTGTAATAATTTTTTTAACATACCAACTGTATCCCACCAAGGCAGGATGACCCAAAGAAAAACAAAAGTCTTCCTTTTTACATTTAGTAATTTATACAGGCGAAGTGGTTCTTCTCTTTCAACAAACTGCCGTATCTCACTGAAGCAGGGTTGCCCAAAAAGAAAAACAAAAGTTTCTCTTTTTAACTTTAGTTATGTGCACAGGAGAAGGGTTACTAGTCCCTTGCTCCCGGCATTTTAGTTGCCTCTTATAACACGCATGGCTTATGGAGAAAGAATTCTGTTCCACTTCCCCATGGAGATAAGAGGAAATAAACTAAGAACAAGAACTAGTAAGAAAATAGAAGAAAACCCAGAGGGGTGTGTATATATATGCTTGTACATGTATGTGTAGTGTGACCTAAGTGCAAGTAGAAGTAGCAAGACATACCCGAGATCTTCCATGTTTATGAGACAGAAAAAAGACACCAGCAATCCTACTATTATGTAAAACAATTACAGGCTTCTGTTTTACACTCACTTGGCAGGATGATGTAGTACCTCCCTGGACAGCTGCTGTCTAAGGTGAAATGGTTATTGTAGTAAATTATTTTGTTAAAAGAAGAGACTTGAGAGAGCCTTCCATCATAATTTTCCTTCCATATTATAGGTTTCCTCCTCTATAACAATTTGTTTTATACAAATTTGCTATTTTACAATATCTTTGCCAGTGTTCCTCTGTGTAATTCCTCAATGACTTTATTCATTGGTGGGCAGTTTTTACTGGCTGTGGGGAAGATTATGCCTATGTGCTCTTCACCTTCAGTTTCTTCATTGGATAAATTTTTATTTTTTAACACATCGGCTATTACTCACCAAGGCAGGGTGACCTGAAAAAGATGAAACACTTTCTTTATCACTTGCTCCATCAGTCCTGCCAGAGGCATGCCGATACTACAGTTCAGAAACTGCAGCACATCTCCACCCCTCCTTCAGAGGGCAGGCACTGCACTTCCCACTTCCAGGACTCAAGTCCGGGTAACCAGATAATTTTGCATGCGTGATATACTGTACATTCACCATGTGCAGTCGGTGAAGCTCCAAAGTTTATTACATTCAACTCTCTTAATTTTTATTTATGAACTGTTTTCCAGCAGACCACAGTTCTTTCCCAACCCACAAGATGGATCCTTGTACCGGTACACACTAGGTCGTGGACGCGAACCACTGAAGAAACTACCGTTTACCATTCCCCAACTGGTGGCCAACTCTCCTTGTCGTTCTAGTGATGGCATTTTTTATCTTGGTATGTAGCATTCTAAAATGATGAAGTTTATTGTTAATCAGTTAATTTTCTTAACCCTAGTGAGGTATTATGAAAAGATTTGTTGGGATTTTTAACCCTGGGGGGCCTAGCCAACCAGGGTAACCCAAGAAAGTCATTGAGTCATCGAGGACTGTCTTATTTTCATTGTAATCCTAATCCTAATCTTGTCCCCCAGGATGCAACCCACACCAGTTGACTAACCCTCAGGTACCAACTTACTGCTAGGTGAACAGGGATGGCATGTATAAGATGACTAACACCCAGGTACCTACTTACTGCTGGATGAACAGGGATAGCAGTGTAAGGAAGCATGCCCAACATTTCCACCCATGTCAGGAATTGATCCAAGGACACTTAGTGTGTATTGACAGGTGTGGGCTGTTCAACAGACTTGTGATAATCCTTGCACCCATTTTAATGATTCTTATTCAATATGTTCCTCAATTTCAACCATAAAAACTATTACATTTTAATATTTGTCCTCACTGGGTGCAGCATATTCAGGTATAATGAATGAACATTGTATTTCTAGAAGTATACTCCTCTAGGGTTAAAAGATGTAACGGTGTTAAACCGGTCCTGTGTAGCTAATCATTTATATGTGGCATTTTCTGTTGTACTATATATAAGGAAATGTCACATATAGGAATCACTTCACTCCTTGTATCTAATATTTGTATATGTTAGTTTCAGTTTTACATTCTGTAGTGTTCCTTTAATTTTATAATTTATGGTTAATGTTATTGTTCATTATCTTAATATTTTAGGCCTAGTGTTTTTTAATAAATCTTTCATTATTTCAGTGTGAAAACTGTTTTAAGACTGTTCTTCACTGTCTGTTAACTTGTACTTTTGATACAAAAACACTGTTGACAGTAATAAAGAAAAAACATAATCGTAGAGCAGGCTTTTGTTGTGGCTGTGCTTTGGTTTATATAGAGCTCTCTTTCTCCCATCCCTGTCCTCTCTTATATATAGTATATACTTTCTCCCTTACCTTCGTGTGTTAGTAGTTTATGGTACAAGTCGGACCAAAACGTCGTCATAAGTTTCTTTCTCTATGTGCACATTACAGTATTTGTGTACAATTAAAACTTGTTTAGAATCTGTACCTTTTTTTTATAGCATAACTTAACCTGAATTTCTCTGCCTGTAATAATTTATTGCGGCCACCTGCCCTAACACTTGTTGAGTTCCCTCTCTCAGTGTACTAATTGCTTTCTTGCTTTTCAGTGCTAGTATCATACAGTGTTTGTGTTCTTAAGTATTAATTTTGGTGTGCTGGGAAGCTGCATCAAGTAATAATTTTAAAATGTACAGTTTTTTTTTAACAAATTGGCCATATCCACCCTGAGGTAGGATGCTCTAAAAAGAAAAATGAAAGTTTTTCTTTTTAAATTTCGTAATTTACTCAGGAGAAAGGGTTAAAATATACAAATAACCCGGATATAATAGAAAGCAACTTATGACAACATTTTGGTCCAACTTGGATCATTAATTACTTACACACTAATACAAGAAGGTAAGGGAGCCAGTATATATACAAGAGGAGAGCAGGGATTGGGCAGAGAGGATAAAGAAAGAAGGAAGTGGAGATAATTTTAAAGATATTTTGGAAATTATTCTTGTAGAGAGTTTTCTAAAATGTCTGGGTGCCTGATAACAAAATTATTATATACAGTAATGGAAAGTTTCAAAGTGATGCTAGTAATGCATAATGGGTATTTTTTCAGGAAAAAAGACGGACTCGTGGGTTGGCGTTGATTCCCTCTCGGGAGAGAAGCAGCTTGTGCTAGGAATTGACATTGTGGATCGTAAGTGCCCTAAACCCTCCCGTAACACTGTCTACTTTGGTCGCACTGTTTACAATATCATCCTCTATGAGGGATCGACTGGCAATAAATGGAACATCAGCTTTTCAGAATATGCTACAAGTACTTCCTCATCATCTGTTGAAAACTATGGTAAGTTATTAGTTATTTACGATGTTTCAAATTATTCAGGGATGAAGAAACAGAAGGATGGACAGGAGGCTTGAACCATGGTCCATAAATTGACAGGCCAAATGCTCTACCACATCAGCTACCAGGTTATTAGAAACCTAGTAGCCAAGGTGGTAGGGTATTGGACCTGTCATTTTACAGACCACAGTTCGAGCCTCCCAGCCATCTTTCTGTTTATTCTTTGATAGTTGTTTATTACAACTTAATCTGTATTTAGAGATGTTCAGTTATGTTACATTATTACTCTCACCCACCTAAGTGACTGTATGTATTAAGTTACTTATATTGTTATTGCTATTAAACTAAAGTTAGTCTTAAGTTTGCCTGAAATGCTCTGCACATACTGCACATGCTCCTGGTCATCCTTCAGACTTGGCAGAGCAACTTTCTGGGGACATGAGCTTCATTAAGGTGAAGTTTTTGCCTCCTAATACCACTCCTCTCCTGCAGCCCATGGACCAGCAGGTCATTGCAAACTTCAAGAAACTGTACACAAAAGCTATGTTTGAAAGGTGCTTTGTAGTGACCTCAGAAACTCAACTGACTCTAAGAGAGTTTTGGAGAGATCATTTTAGCATCCTCAATTGTGTAAAAATTATAGGTAAGGCTTGGGAGGAAGTGACTAAGAGAACCTTGAACTCTGCTTGGAAAAAACTGTGGCCAGAATGTGAAGACAAAAGGGATTTTGAAGGGTTTGAGGCTAACCCTGAGAATCCTATGCCAGTTGAGGAATCCATTGTGGCATTGGGGAAGTCCTTGGGGTTGGAGGTTAGTGGGGAGGATGTGGAAGAGTTGGTGGAGGAGGACAATGAAGAACTATCCACTGATGAGCTGCTAGATCATCTTCAACAGCAAGAGGCCACACCTGAGGAAACTGCTTCTGAGGAGGGGAGAGAGAAATTGAAGAAGTTACCTACTTCTAAGATTAAGGAAATGTGTGCAATGTGGCTTAAAGTGTAAACCTTTTTTGATGAAAATCACCCTGACACAGCTACTGCAAGCCGTGTTGGCAACCTGTACACTGACAATGTTGTGAAACACTTTAGGAATGTTATAAAGGAACGGGAGGTACAGGCCTCTATAGACAGATATGTTGTGCGACAGAGGTCCAGTGACTCTCAAGCTGGTCCTAGTGGCATTAAAAGAAGAAGGGAAGTAACCCTGGAAAAGGACTTGCCACCTCAAGTCCTAATGGAAGGGGATTCCCCTTCTAAACACTAACACCATCAACACTCTCCCCTCCTCCCATCCCATCAATCATCACCAGATCTTCAATAAAGGTAAGTGTCATGTAACTGTGCATGTCTTCTTCAGTTTGTGTGTATTAAAATTAATATTTCATGTGGTAAAAAAAATTTTTTTCAATACTTTGGGGTGTCAGGAACGGATTAATTTGATTTCCATTATTTCTTATGGGGAAAATTAACTCGACTAACGATAATTTCGATTAACGATGAGCTCTCAGGAACGGATTAATATCGTTGGTCGAGGGTCCACTGTATAAACAAATAAGTCACTCACGGGTAAATGAGAGTAGATTCTTTCTTCTTTGTATTTTATTTTACTCTCGTGTGAGATTTACTTTTTCATGGATCACTGCATAAATAACCTGCACATATGAGAAAGAAACTCATGATATTTCAATTGGTCTTGAACCATTAGCTAGTTAATGGTCCAAGTCAGACCGAAACGTCGTTGTAAGTTTCAGGTCTCCTATGTACGGGTTATTTGTGTATTGTTCCAGTCACGGTATTGTGCCTTCTTATACTTTATGGATCATTGTTTATGACATTTATGTTATATACCTGAATATAACTCACAATGGTTTTTTTTTATCCTTGTAATTTTGATCAGACTTGGTTCACTACACATCTACTGGTCAAGGTTCCATACTAACTGTAGATCAGCAGACCGGCTCACTACTCTGGACGTTGGAGCTTGAATCACCACTCGTTGCTATGTATCTCTTGGGTCCTGAAGGTGAGTGGTTCTCCTGAAAATAGTTTTGGCATTGAGAAAAGGTGGCCTGAAATTAAATATTGGTAGGTATCAGTGGGTATTAGATTCTGATGGTATCAGTTCAGTAAGTCCTCGACTTACAAACACATTGAGAATCTTCTGTATTGTCCAGTTAGCCAGACTTGAGTTCTAGAAGTGGGAAGTACAATGCCTGCACTTTCAAGGAAGGGGTTTGGGGTATTGGCTGTTTGGAGTGACACCTCAACTGTCATATCTGGGCACCTTTGCAAAGACAGTGATTATGTGTGAATGATGGTGAAAGTGTTTCTTTCTTTTTTGGGTCGCCCTGCCTCAATGGGTTATGGCTACTTTGTTGAAAGAAGATTATACTACTTGCAGTAGAGAGGTAAACCTGTCAGTTTTATGTAAACTATAGTGTCTATGTGCCTCTGTCAAGACAGTGATAGAGTGAATGATGGTGGAAGTGTTTCTTTTTTAGGCCACCCTACCTCTGAGAGATGGCCAGTGTAAGTAAAAAAAATTATTCTACTTGAGTACTGTACAGTCATACTAAAATTGACATTCAGTTACCTGATACCGATATTGTATGTATTTTATAATGAACAAGACACTCTTGTGTCGAGGGTGCCCCCTAGTTCTGATTGGCTAAATTTGGGAAAAAAAAGATAAACTGTACTTCAGTCTCCAAGACGCTGGGTAAATTTTTAAGACTTGTATGTAATGGGAATAAATATAGCATCTTCGATGCCGTAAAACATGGCATATTATTTCTTCTCACCACATTAGCTTTCTCTGGTGATTAATTTGCATCTTGTATTGTTTTCAGGTGGATTGTTAACAGTTCCCATGATAACTGTTGCTCCCCAAACTCTGACTCATTTTACAGAAGAGTTTATGCACCTCACACATCAGTCTACAGATGGTTCTGATGGTCTTCTTGTTAAAAAATTGAGGTACGTTTGACTGTTTAAAAAATGCGTACTGGTACTCGTCGATTTATGATACAGTGGGACCCCGAGTTTCGTACAGCTCCCAACTCAAACGATTATGTAAGTGTATTATTGTAGGTGCTTTTGTAAGTATATTTTTGGGGGTCTGAAATGGACTAATCTAACTTACATTATTCCTTATGGGAGCAAATTTGTTCGGTAACGGCACTCGAACAGCCTTCTGGAACAAGTTATGCCCGAAACTCAGGGTTCTACTATTTCATCTTTACAATGGTGCAAAAGCAATTATTTGGAGATGAAACTTAAGATACTGTAATTATCCAGCATGAAGGCAGCAAGTCTCTAACTTTTATTCATTTACTTTTCAGTATGTACTGGTATTTAGTTACAGTAATTACTTGTTTATTTACTTATTCAGTGACAGTAGTTATATACAGTGGACCCCCGGTTAACGATATTTTTTCACTCCAGAAGTATGTTCAGGTGCCAGTACTGACCGAATTTTTTCCCATAAGGAATATTGTGAAGTAGATTAGTCCATTTCAGACCCCCAAACATACACATACAACCGCACTTACATAAATACACTTACATAATTGGTCGCATTCGGAGGTGATCGTTATGCGGGGGTCCACTGTATTTACTTATTTATTCAGCATATCATATTCATATTCAGCTTACAATATTTGTAACTTACGATGGGTTTGTCGGAACATAACCCCATTGTAAGATGAGGGCACCTGTAAATGTTTTGTAATTGGCCACTTCATCATTAGCTACCTTGTTGAATGCATCATTCATCACATGTTCATCAAGACTGTGGTACTGACTACCTTCTAGGCTGAGTGACTGATTACCTCGTCTTCTGCCCCTGCAGTCTTCTGTATCGTACTGATCAAGCCACTGGTTGGCAAAACATCCACAAAATAAAGTTGCCCAGATGTGGCACATGTGTCTGATTCATCATGTATTTAACTACACAAGAAGCCGTATACAATGCTATACCTAGTTCTTAAGTTATTTGTAGTTTTATGATTAGTTGATTAGTAACCTGAAATGCCTTGCATAATTAGGGACTTTCTTTTGTGCAGATTTTACTCTGTATATTCATTATATTGTATATACATTATCTGAATATTGATAGAAATAAAGCATTATCATTGTGTTGATGAAGTCTTCAAGGGAAAACGATGCTGATGAAATGCTCTTGATTCAGGCAACTGGAGGTACCCTTTACTTCTTTGGATCAAATCTGAAACCACAGAACAGGTGGGGTTCAAGCCCCACCCATGCCATGGTTTGTTTGCAGTTATGTCATTACAGTTTAATGAGTCCTGATGCCTCTCATTCCCTAAGTACTGTTTGACCCCCAGTGGGTTTAATGCTTCTTCTGAATAAAACAGTAATATGACACAAGGCATAAAAAATATTAAGGAATGTAAGTTGTGCAGCTCTGATAACATAAAAAATTAATTCCACTTTTTTGCATGCTGGAATTTTTTTTTTTATTAATGTTAACTGTCAGAGTAAAATATTGAGTCAAATGTGTTTAAAAAATTAGACTAAATAAGTAAGTTTATTTAGACACAGT
Source organism: Cherax quadricarinatus (assembly GCF_038502225.1). Classification (NCBI taxonomy): domain Eukaryota; kingdom Metazoa; phylum Arthropoda; class Malacostraca; order Decapoda; family Parastacidae; genus Cherax; species Cherax quadricarinatus. The sequence goes on from NC_091378.1 coordinate 3,395,221, forward strand.
TATCATACATAGTATAAATTACCTAGGATAACCCAGAAAAGTCAGGTATAAGACCATAAGAAAGAAGGAGCACTGCAGTAGGCCTGCTGGCCCAAGCTGGTTAGGTTCAACTCACACCCACCCACACCCACTCATGTATTCGCCTAACCTATTTTTAAAGCTACACAAGGTTTTAGCTTCAATGACATTACTCGGGAGTTTGTTCTGCTCGTCAGGGAATTTGCTCACATCACTAGCAATTCCCTCGTCAAGGTCATTACCAAACCAGTACTTTCCTATTTCCATTGGGGTTCTTAATGCACAGTACTCTTTAGATCATTTTGATCTTCAACAGTCCCACAATCTACATTGGAGAGTGCAGCTCAGGTGTATATGCAGTCCCTGCATTGGTAGATGCTAACGTAGCCACCATCTCACGTAGAGGATCCCAGCTGCTGCTAGAAGGTCCTCCTGGGAGTCGTGGCATACTAGGATCTCGCCAGTTTAAAAGTGCCAGCGATGCAGATGAAGAAAAGAATCCAGATGTCCTTCTTCTTGGTAAGCAAGTCTCCTGCTAGATACCTTTAAATCCTCTCCACTCATTAAGGTTTGCATTAAACTTCAAACTATCTTCTTTGCATTATTCTTTTTTCTCTGTCTACTGCAGATAAATTAACAAGATGAAATGTTCGTTGCTTATGTGTGTATAAGTGCAGGGATTCTCCATGGGGAAGTGGAGAAGAATCCATCCTTCATAAGCCACACATGTTGTAGGAGGCGACTAAAATGCGTGGAGCAAGGGACTAGTAACCCCTTCTCCTGTATAAATTACTATATAAACTATAGTTTTCTTCTCTTTTGGGTCACCCTGCCTTGGTGGTAGACAGCCGGTATGTTGAAGAAAAATGTACAGGGATTTGGTAAATCATTTCTTCAACATGAAAGTGGATAAAGAAATGTAATAAAGATTAGTTGGAGCACAGACGTTTACCTCATACTGAGGTTCAAAAATAGATATGATGGCCCAGTCACTTCACTCATCAAATGTTAAGAGGTGGATAATGGTGGAAGCTGAATGACCAATCGTTGTATAAAGATAATCCACTATGATTTTTTTTTTAACATGCTGGCCATCTCCCATCAAGGCAGGGTGACCTAAAAAAGAAACACTTTCACCATCATTCACACTATCACTGTTTTTGCAGGGACACACACACAACAGTTTAGATGTCATTCTTAATAGCAAATATCCCAAACCCCTCCTTTAAAGTGCAGGCTTTGTACATATGTATGGAAGAAATCGCAGTAACAAACGAGCCATGTCCCACCAAGGCAGGGTGACCTAAAAGGAAAAAAGAGAGTTTCTCTTTAAATTTAGTAATTTATACAGAAAGGGTAACTAGCCCCTTGCTCCCGGTACTTTAGTTGCCTCGTTATGACACACATGGCTTACAGAGGAAGAATTCTGTTCCACTTCCACATTTTTTTTTTTCAACAAGTCGGCCGTCTCCCACCGAGGCAGGGTGACCCAAAAAAGAAAGAAAATCCCCAAAAAGAAAATACTTTCATCATCATTCAGCACTTTCACCACACTCACACATTATCACTGTTTTTGCAGAGGTGCTCAGAATACAACAGTTTAGAAGCATATACGTATAAAGATACACAACATATCCCTCCAAACTGCCAATATCCCAAACCCCTCCTTTAAAGTGCAAGCATTGTACTTCCCATTTCCAGGACTTGAGTCCGACTATATGAAAATAACTTCCACATATGTGTGTTAATGCAAGTCTCTCTATTATATTTAGGTTATTATGATATACCTGAGAAAGTGAACGCTGATTTGGTGAAAGCCAGCCCGGAGGAAATGGGCGAGATGAGTGATCATATTGTACGACTTGGCATCACACATGAAAAAAACAACAGCCAGTCACCTAGGCCTCAAGATGCTGTTAGAAGTGAAGCCAAAGATGCTGACAACATATTTTGGGGTTTGTATTTACATTATTACTTTATTGCTTACAGATTTTTTTTTCTACTAGAGTATTAAAAATTGTTAGCAGATTTTCAGTACTGCCTTGATTAATATTTTTATAGCATTGAAATAGCTCAAAATATAAGTAAAGCCAAAATGATATATATAAAGTGTTTTCACATGTGGTGGAATTGAAATGGATTAAAAGCGTAAGGTAATAGGTGCTACGACCGTTGAAAATTAAAAAAAAAATACAGGTGCTCCTCTACTTTAGATATTTTGAATTTTTGATGGTACAAAAGCAATTACTTTGGAGATGAAGCTTAGCTAATTACCCAGCATGAAAGAAGCAAGTCTGTATTTTTTTTTTTTTTTTTTTTTTTAACAAGTCGGCCGTCTCCCACCGAGGCAGGGTGACCCAAAAAAGAAAGAAAATCCCCAAAAAGAAAATACTTTCATCATCATTCAACACTTTCACCTCACTCACACATAATCACTGTTTTTGCAGAGGTACTCAGAATACAACAGTTTAGAAGCATATACCTATAAAGATACACAACATATCCCTCCAAACTGCCAATATCTCAAACCCCTCCTTTAAAGTGCAGGCATTGTACTTCCCATTTCCAGGACTCAAGTCCGGCTATATAAAAATAACCGGTTTCCCTGAATCCCTTCACTAAATATTACCCTGCTCACACTCTAACAGATCGTCTGGTCCCAAATACCATTCGTCTCCATTCACTCCTATCTAACACGCTCACGCACGCCTGCTGGAAGTCCAGGCCCCTCGCCCACAAAACCTCCTTTACCCCCTCCCTCCAACCTTTTCGAGGACGACCCCTACCCCGCCTTCCTTCCCATACTTTTCAATACTGGTATTTATTTGATTACAGTAATTATTTGTTTATTTACTTACTCAGTGATAGTAGTTATTTAACTTATTTATTATTTTTTTTAACACATCAGCCATTTCCCACTGAGGCAGAGTGACCCAAAAAGAAAGAAACTTTCATCATCGCTCATACATAATCACTGTCTTTACAGAAGCGCTCAGATACAATAGTTTAGATGTCCCTCCAAACTGCCAATATCCTAAACCCCTTCTTTATAGTGCAGGCATTATACTGTCCACTTCCAGGACTCGAGTCTGGCTACCCGGTTTCCTTGAATTCCTTCATAAAATATTACCATGTTCACACTTATTTATCTTTCAACAAACCATCCGCATCCCACCAAGTCAGGGTAGCCCAAAAAAGAAAAACAAGCGTTTCTCTTTTTAACTTTAGTAATGTATACAGGAGAAGGGGTTACTAGCCCCTTGCTCCCAGCATTTTAGTCACCTCTTACAACACTCATGGAGATAAGAGGAAATAAACAAGACCAAGAATTTTTTTTTTATTATCACACTGGCCGATTCCCACCAAGGCAGGGTGGCCCGAAAAAGAAAAACTTTCACCATCATTCACTCCATCACTGTCTTGCCAGAAGGGTGCTTTACACTACAGTTTTTAAACTGCAACATTAACACCCCTCCTTCAGAGTGCAGGCACTGTACTTCCCATCTCCAGGACTCAAGTCCGGCCTGCCGGCTTCCCTGAACCCCTTCATAAATGTTACTTTGCTCACACTCCAACAGCACGTCAAGTATTAAAAACCATTTGTCTCCATTCACTCCTATCAAACACGCTCACGCATGCCTGCTGGAAGTCCAAGCCCCTCGCACACAAAACCTCCTTTACCCCCTCCCTCCCTCCAAGGTTGGAGGTTGGAAGACCAAGAACTAGTAAGAAAATAGAAGAAAACCCAGAGGGGTGTGTATATACAGTGGACCCCCGCTTAACGATCACCTCCCAATGCGACCAATTATGTAAGTGTATTTATGTAAGTGCGTTTGTACGTGTATGTTTGGGGGTCTGAAATGGACTAATCTACTTCACAATATTCCTTATGGGAACAAATTCGGTCAGTACTGGCACCTGAACATACTTCTGGAATGAAAAAATATTGTTAACCGGGGGTCCACTGTATATACTTGTACACGCATGTGTAGTGTGACCTATGTGTAAGTAAAAGTAGCAAGATGTACCTGAAATGTTGCATGTTTATCAGACAGAAAAGAGACACCAGCAATCCTACCTTCATGTAAAACAATTACAGGCTTCCGTTTTGCACTCACTTGGCAGGACGGTAGTACCTCCCTGGACGGTTGCTGTCTACCAGCCTACTCCCTAGGACACTTATTTATATCATATTCATATGCAGCTTATGATATTTTTGACTTACAATGGATTCATTGGAATATAACCTCATAGTAAGTCAAAGACCACCAGTATGTAATTAATCTCTTACTAAACAGGGGAGACTATCAACATAGCTCTGTTCCTGCAACTACAGATAGATGAATGGTTCAGAGAACCGACATGTTGACAAATTAGACACATGTGCATCTCTTGGGTATCTTTATTGAGGAAACGTTTTGCCACACAGTGGCTTCATCAGTCCATACGTAGGAGAAACTTGAAGAACAGGAGGAGAATGAGGTAATCAGTCCCTCAACCTTGAGTCGATGTGTTCAGTCCATCAAGATTGATGGACTGATGAAGCCACTGTGTGGCGAAACGTTTCCTCAATAAAGATACCCAAGAGTTGCACATGTGTCTAATTTGTCAACTACAGATAGATAACTGCAAATATATAAAAACATAGGAAGTTACTTTGTAAACCATATTAATACCCTTGATATTACACTTAGATGGGCTGGCTCAGATGAAGAGAATGAACATCAGTTTTGTAACTTCGGGAAAAGTTTTAAGGTGGTGGAGAGAAGTGCTTCGCATGGCCGGGTTTTGGCTCGTCTCAGACACTGTTAACCTGCTTATTGTCATCCTCTTGGTTGGATTTGGAATAATCACTTTTCTTCTTTATAAACAAGTAAGTTTACCTGCATTTAAGAGTCACAGTATTGTGGTGGAAATAATTCCCCAAAACCCCACACTGGAATAATTTCTTTATAAACAAATAAGTTTACCCAAGTTTAAAAGTCACAATACTGTGGTTGAGATAATTTCCCAAAACCCTGCACTGGGGACAGGAACTTTATGATGGTGTTTTGGTCCATCTTGGACTGCTTGCCAGTGGTCCATCCTGGACTCCTTGACAGTGATCCATCCTGGATTGCTTGACAATGGTCCATCCTGGACTACTTGAAAGTGGTCCATTCTGGACTGCTTGAAAGTGGTCCATCCTGGACTGCTTGAAAGTGGTCTATCCTGGACTGCTTGAAAGTGGTCCATCCTGGACTGCTTGACAGTGATCCATCCTGGATCCAAACATCTCCTAAGTACAGTTCTTGGGTGAATTTACACAAGTTCCTGCCAAAGAGGGTCCCTAGCTGAAGCTACCTTTTATAGATCTCTCTCACCCATAGTTCACATCTCGATGTCGTTTCCTCACTCTGCATCTATCAGTATTTATGTATAACACTTTATTCCATCTAAGTCAACATAGGTTATTCAAATGTTATGGTAATGACCATTATGGTATCTTGCTTTTTTATTTACATAAATGCAAGAAGGCCCCATTTGTATGGATCTTAGGTATCCAACCCTGTACGGCAAGGGAAAATCACCAGCGGATGGAAAAGAGCGTTTTTTTCATTATCAAATGTGTTTAACCCGTAAACGGTCCAAACGTATATATACGTTTTTTCAACATTTGAAAGTATGTAAAAAAAGTAGATTTTTTTTTTTTACATTTGAAAATGTGTAAAAAAACTTGGATTTACTTTTTTTTTTTTTTGTTATATTTGAAAATATGTCAAAAACACGTAGATCTACTTTTGGAGCACTACACATGTGAACGTAGATCTGCTTGGACCGTTTACGGGTTAAAATGCCTGATAACATGTTTACAGTATCACATATTAAGTGGTCAATATGGCTCGGTATAAAAAAAAAAGAGATAAAATTAAAATAAATACAGGAGGGCCCCACTTAAACAGCTGTAAAGTGAAACACTTCTTTTTTTTTTTCAAATGCATACAAAAGCCTGATAACATGTTTACACTAGGCCTAAAAAATGCATGTACAGTATTTTCATCTTTAGCTTATGGTGAGTAGTGAATATGTTTGTTGTAGGAAGTCTGAAAACTGCTGTATGAGCAAAAGGCTGTACAGTGAAGCACTGTAAAGTGGGGCCTGCCTGTACGTATTTACCTTAAAATATAGTAATGGCCGCCTTTTCCTTACACAACTGTTGTATGAATACAGTGGAAAAGGGTAAAAGCGCCAAACATACTGAACAGTGGCTCATTTGGAAGCCAACAGAAGAGTGAAACGCCAAAATGAAGGTGATGTATATGCAGGACCTTCTTGTACAATGTCAGTCACAAGACGCCTGTGTGGCTTGTTTAGAAGGTAATTCTACCCTCACAACCCAACCTGAGGCCAGGATACCTTGTGGACTGCCTAATCAAAAATTAGTAATAATGTTGATGGAATTACTGATAGTATGTTAAGTTAAAGGACACATGCAACTAACGTGACATTTTATTATGGCAATGTTTCACTCACCAGGAGCTTGACAAAGCTCCTGGAGGGTGAAAACATTGTCACAGTAATCTGTCACATTAGTTGCCCATGCAGGAGCAGACCTACCATGAAATTAATGAAGCTTAAGCTTCAGGGGCCTCCAGTTCCAGATGTCAACATATTCCAACACAGAGGGGCCCCGAGAAGTGACTTTAGTTCACACTGCTTAAAAATTTGGGTCTACTGTATGAGAAGGGGTTTTTAAAAAACAATATTAATATAGTGTAATTCAATACAAAATAGGTTAAAATAAAAATTTAAAGGTTATTAATCATGTAGACTAATCATTGCTGGTTGCAAAGGTGATCCCATAACAGTTCGAGCTTCAGGGACCCAAAAATGTAGCTCTGCTATTGTGCACACATGTCCTTTTGCCTAATCAGTTAGGCTGTAGCTGCTAGCAGCCCGCAGGCCCACATAGCCATCACAGCCTGACTGATCAGTCACATGTAGAATGTAATGATCTCTGCTTGTTTTTGTAAAAGATTTTATTCATCTTATTGATTGGCTTAAACTGAAAAAAATATGCAGATCAATGAATGAAATATAAAAGTCATGTTGTGCAAAAATTTGTGCTGATTAAACTCTTTCTGTAATATTGAGATTTTATAAGCAAGGTAACATTTTGTGAAGGGATTCAGGAAACCGGTTGACCAGAGAGGTGGAGATATTTGTTGTTTGGAGGTGCATCTGAACCATAGGCTCAGCAAGCCTCTGGCAAGATGGTGATAGTGTAAATGATAGTGAAAATGTGTCTTTTTTGGGTCACCCTACCTCAGTTGGAGATGGCCAGTGTTTAAAAAAAAAATTCTGCACTTCTGGATAGACAACCTTTGGAATTAATCAATATAGTAACTTTGTATGTACAGTGGACCCCCGGTATTCGATATTAATCCATTCCTGAGAGCTCATCGAATACCAAAAATATCGAAAACCGAATTAATTTTCCCCATAAGAAATAATGGAAATCAAATTAATCCGTGCAGGACACCCAAAAGTATGAAAAAAAAATTTTACCACATGAAATATTAAGTTTAATGCAATAGAATAATTACAATAACAACAATAACAATAGAATAATAACAATAGAATAATTGACACTTACCTTTAATGAAGATCTGGTGATGATTGATGGGATGGGAGGAGGGGAGAGTGTCGAAGTTGTTACTGTGTATGCCACTACGCTTCTTAAATCTTTCAAACCAACCTTTGCTGGCCTTAAATTCACTCACATCACCACTAGTTGCAGGCAATTTCTTTACCAAATCGTCATGCAACTGCCTAGCCTTTTCACAAATGATCACTTGAGAGATGCTATCTCCTGCTATCTGTTTTTCATTTATCCACACCAATAACAGTCTCTCAACATCTTCTAACACTTGTGGTCGCTGTTTCGTAATCACAGTTGCACCTTTTGCAAGAACAGCTTCCTTGATTGCCGTTTTCCTGGTCACTATAGTAGAGATGGTTGATTGGGGTTTACTATACAACCTGGCCAGCTCCGACACACGCACTCCACTTTCGTACTTTGCAATTATCTCTTTCTTCATTTCAATAGTCATTAGCACCTTTTTTCTCGAAGGGTTGGCACTAGAAGCTTTCTTGGGGCCCATGGTGACTTATTTTGCAGAAACAAGCACCAAAAACACTGTGATAATATGGAATGTACCAAATGTATCCTTAGATGCAAGCACACTGCCTGGCTTGTAAACACTGGCACACACGGGGCAGTTCAGGCCACACGTGGACACGTCTCGTACGAATCGCATCGAATACCGGGTTTTCGATCGGATACCGAGGCGAAATTTTTGCATTAAAATGCATCGAATACTGGATTTATCGAATACCAATGCCATCGAATACCGATGCCATCGAATACTGGGGGTCCACTGTATTGCATTCATTACTCTGAAGGTTCTTGCTTCAGGAAACTGGACCTACCCTCCCCTTCCTCAAATTAAACTTGATTACCTCCCAATCCCCTGATACTGTATGACCCTCATGGGTTTAGCACTTCCCCATGAATATGATGATAATACCCATTGGCTCGGTAGGCAATGCTTTCGCATCACTCACACACTGAGTGTCCTTGGTTCAATCCCTGGCTGAGTAGAAACATTTGGCATGTTTCCTTACACATGTTCCTGTTCACCTAGCAGTAAGTAGGTACCTGGGAGTTAGCTGACTTGTGGATCACATCTTGAGGGACAAGATCGAACAACCCCAGTGGAAGCAAGATAGACAGTCCTCAATGATGCAGTGACTTTCTTGGGTTATCCTGGGTGGCTAACCCTCCCCAGGTTAAAAATCTCACCAAATCTTATCTGATCTGAACCTTTTTACAGTGTTTGTTGTGTCTACAGGCTCAAGGCTATGCAAAACTCACACAAGAGATGTCGTCGAGGCGCCTCTGGTCACAGGGATCCAACAGCTCTGGAGGTTCATCAGGCAATATCACAGCTGTAGCTGAGGAACTGGACAATGGATCTGTTAGTGTTGGCAAAATTATATTTGATCCTCAACAGTTACTTGGCAAAGGCTGTGATGGCACATTTGTATTCAAGTAAGTGGTTAAAATGATTTGTCTCCTGTATTCAGAGCATTTTAATATATGCATTCTCATTTTTCATCTCCAGTGGGAACTGTGGTAGATTTTCCAACCCCACTTGGAATTGTGGTAGATTTTCCAACCCCAGTAGGAACTGTGGTAGACTGGATGACTAAAAAATTGGATAATAGATTAAGGAAATGCACTGAAAAACTTGGATGTAGTTAATTTTGTGCCAGGGTCCTCATCAGAACTTTTGTAACCCTTGGGAAAGGCTGTTAACACAGAAATTTTCCAGGTTTATGGATAGTAATTGATCATGGTAATCAGTTAGCCAGACTTGAATCCTGGAGGTGGGAAGGGCAGTGATTGCACTCTGAAGGAGGGAGTGGAGATATTGGAGGAGTAATCTGATTGTCAGCACACTTCTGAAAAGATGGCAATTGAGTGAATGTTGACAAATGCATTTTCTTCTTTGGGTCACCCTGTCTTGGTAGGAGACAACCACTGAGTTAAAACAAAACAAAAAAGATGGTCACTCGGTTTATAAATAAATTTATAGGGCATTGAAGGAAATTATGAATAGCTTTAATAATGCTCAATAATAACAAACATGGAGACAGAAACTCAGGAGATTAATTGATCTAAATTTATGTTCTATTTTCACTTGTGTATCTGGTGAAGAGGACCCTAGAAGAGGGTCAAAATACACAGATCACTCAATCTCCTGTGTATCTGTCTCTATGTGGGTTATTATTGAGCATTGACAAATGTTCATTACAATTTAGTTGTTCCTCTTTCAACAAACCATCCATATCCCACCAAGTCAGGGTGGCCCAAAAAGAAAAACAAAAGTTTCTCTTTTTAACTTTAGTAATGTGTACAGGAGAAGGGACTACTAGCCCCTTGCTCCTGGTATTTTAGTTGCCTCTTACAACACGCATGGCTTAAAGGGAGAATCCTATTCTACTTCCTCCTGGAGATAAGAGGAAACAAACAAGAACAAGAACTAGTAAGAAAATAGAAGAAAACCCAGAGGGGTGTGTATATGCATACTAGTACGTATATGCTTGTACATCATGTGTAGTGTGACCTAAATGTAAGTAGAAGTAGCAAGACATACCTGAAATCTTGCATTTTATGAGACAGAAAAATGACTACTATCATGTAAAACAATTAAAGGCTTTCGTTTTACACTCACTTGGCAGGATGGTAGTACCTCCCTGGGTGGTTGCTGTCTACTAACCTACTACCTAGGTACACCTTAGTTATTCAACTTTAATTAATCCATGAGTTTCACACTCCTCAGAAAGTTGTATAAAATAACAGTTTTCAAATAACACACTGGCCATCTCCCAGCAAAGTAGCATGACCCAAAAATAAAGAGTGAAATACGTTCACTGTCATTTCTTTAATAAATGGACAATATTGTTGAATGTTGCATGTATAAAAATGCATATACTAATACTAATGGTGTGGTATATTTTTTTTCATATTGAAAATTCAGAGGAACATTTGATGGACGTAGTGTGGCAGTGAAACGCATTCTTCCCGATTGCTTCTCTATTGCTGACCGTGAGGTAGATCTTCTTCGGGCAAGTGATCAACATCCAAACGTAATAAGATATTTCTGCACCGAGCAGGTAAAATTTTTTTCCTGTGATTGTTGCACAGTCAAATGAGAAACCAACTAACAGAAATTTAAAATACAGTTTGACAGTGTCTTGTATATTTTCAACCTTGGTCAGAAACCTTCTTCAGCCAATGAAGAAGTTGTGATATACTAAGTCTCTCACACCTGTATTTAATATTGTCCAAGTGGTTTCTCACTTTACATCTTATCAGTATTTATTTTTAAAACTGATCGCCTTCCATTGAGGCATACAACACATGGCATACAGAGGAAGGATTCTTCTCTACTTCCCCATGGACACTATCAGTATTTATCATATGTTAATCCAAACATTGCATAGGAAATTGCAACACTAAGCCATGGAGTTTGATTCCTCTATTGAATACTGCTTTCTCTAAAATATTTTGCTCAAAAAGACTCCAAGGTTCCTAATTGCATTAAATTTTTTGGTTAAAGTGCCGTCAGTTCCGTTACATTGCACTGGAGCTGTGCAGCGCCACCCTGGAAGACTTCATTCAGAACAGGTTTAAGGCAAACATCAGTATTCTCAGCATCCTCCATCAGGCTACCTCAGGATTGCAACATCTTCACACCCTTGATATTGGTAGGTTTTCAGCTCTTTTGCATTTATTGTAGATGGTTTGACTGTGGAAGAATGAGACACTTGTGCAACATTTTGGAATCTTTATTGAGGAAACATTATGCCACATATTGGCTTCATCAGTCCAATAAAAAGAAGAATGGTAGAAAAAGAGAGAGTTTGAGGTAATCAGTCCCTCAGGCTGAGAGACTAATTACTTCAAACTCCTCCTCTTTTTCCACCATTCTTCTCTGTATTGGAGTGCGCAGGTTCGAATCCTGTTAACCCCTTCAGGGTCCAAGGCCAAAATCTGAAGTGGTGCTCCAGTGTCCAAGAAATTTTGCAAAAAAAAAAAAAAGTTTCTCTTTTTATTTTTATACTTACAGAATTAAAGAGCATATTTTTGTGAAGGTAATAAGACAAAAAAAAAAATTCTGATCAGTACTTACCGAGATACAGTGCCAAGAAGTTTGTCAAAAGTGATGTGGTGGCGGCAACATCGACGAATTCCACATACGCGCATTACATTATTTAGCGGTTTTTAAAGTTTTTTCTTTTCTTTTCCAATTTTTTTCTATTCCTACTAACATTTGGGGCCTGAGAGACCAATACTGTATATAATGTATATATATAAACTCACTGTATTGAACACAATAACCGCACTAAAGTTATCATATTATTGTTTACCACTGTTGTTTATTACAATAAACATGCACAAATCTTGTATAATACTAATGTTCTATCATATATTTACATATTTACAATCACTGGACATGGTTTTAGAACTGCTGGAGCTTGTGGAACTCCTTGAAACAAGGTACCATGCACAGAGGTACCTTACATTCCTCACACATAAACCGAGTGTCTTTGCGTCTTTGTTGCCGTCGTTTTGTTTGTGCACAGACGATGCATCTCTTCTGAGCAAATTTCTTCTGAGTTGAAGGAAGCTGTATTATGAAATGATCACCTTCCCTCCTCAAATGCTTGGGTATATCCTGAGTAATTTGAGGACCTTGTTGTATAGCAGGTGTTCTTACCTGGTACTTCATTATGAGTTGTCTGACAACAGACAAACAAAATTCACCATACGGTGGTCTGTTGCCAGTCTTTATTTGGTACATATTATATGCATTGAGCATAGAAATGTCCATGAGATGGAAGAAAAGTTTCATGTACCACTTGTAACTCTTACGAACACAATCAACAAACCAATCTGCATGTCACATTTGTCAACCAAGCGCATGCTTTGTGTATAATCAATCACTGTCACTGGTTTTCGAATACGTTCATTAGTCACTCGATCAACTTTGCCACTGTCTTGCATTTCATTACGGTGAATGGTTGTCAACAATGTGACATCTCGTTTGTCATGCCACCGTAATGCCATGATGTCATTGGCAGTAAACACCTGCACGTCATCACCACGAGCACCTGCGTTGAGCCTGGGCATATGTTTACGATTAGAACGCACTGTGCCACACACATCTGTCTTGTTCACTCGCATGAAATCACTGAGTAATGGGCTTGTGTACCAGTTATCGGTATATAATGTATGCCCCTTACCAAGATAAGGTGCCATCATGTTTCTCACTACATCACCTGAGATACCCAATAACATCTTGGTATCTTTCAATGTTTTACTTCCCGTGTATACAACAATATCCAACGCCAGGCCACTGTCACAGTCACAGAGTACAAACAGTTTTATACCAAAGCGTTTCCTCTTGCTCTGTATATACTGCTTGAATGACAGTCTACCTTTGAACAAAATCAAAGACTCGTCAATTACAAGATTCTTGAATGGATAAAAGTATATGCTGAACTTTTGTTTGAGATACATGAAAACATTTCTAATCTTGTATAACCTGTCACTTCTGTCAGGCCTGGTTTTGTCAGAGAAGTGCAACATACGTAAGAGTAAGATACAGTGGACCCCCGCATACCGTACGCATCACATAACGTTCAATCCGCATACCGCTTGCTTTTATCGCAAAAATTTTGCCTCGCATACCGCTCAAAAACCCGCTCACCGCTCTTCGTCCGAGACGCGTCCAATGTGCGCCCTTAGCCAGCCTCACATGTGCCACCGGTGGCATTGTTTACCAGCCAGCCTCCGCGGTAACATCCAAGCATACAATCGGAACATTTCGTATTATTACAGTGTTTTTGGTGATTTTATCTGCAAAATAAGTGACCATGGGCCCCAAGAAAGCTTCTAGTGCCAACCCTACAGCAATAAGGGTGAGAATTACTATAGAGATGAAGAAAAAGATCATTGATAAGTATGAAAGTGGAGTGCGTGTCTCCGAGCTGGCCAGGTTGTATAATAAACCCCAATCAACCATCGCTACTATTGGTGGTACAGCTGCTGCTGCTGCTGTACCACCGTCAGCTGCTGCTGCTGCTGCTGTACCACCATCAGCTGCTGCTGTAGTACCGTCTGCTGCTGCTGTAGCATCGTCTGCTGCTGCTGTAGCACGCTGTACCACCGTCAGCTGCTGCTGCTGCTGCTGCACTGTCAGCTGCTGCTGCTGCTGTACCACCGTCAGCTGCTGCTGTAGTACCGTCTGCTGCTGCTGTAGCATCGTCTGCTGCTGCTGTACCACCATCAGCTGCTGCTGTAGTACCGTCTGCTGCTGCTGTAGCATCGTCTGCTGCTGCTGTAGCACTGTCAGCTGCTGCTGCTGCTGCTGTAGCACTGTTGTTGGTGTGGCTTATTGAGAATACCAAGAAACAATTAACCCCAGAGGATTTGCCACCCTGGATAACCCAAAAAAGTCAGTGTCATCGAAGACTGTCTAACTTATTTCCATTGGGGTCCTTAATCTTGTCTCCCAGGATGCAACCCACACCAGTCGACTAACACCCAGGTGAACAGGGAAAAATGCCTGGAACTAGTGCTCATATTGGTGAATTTAAAGCCAGCAAAGGTTGGTTTGAGAGATTAAGAATCGTAGTGGCATACACAGTGTGATAAGGCCTGTTCTGGAAGACAATGCCAAACAGGACCTACAGTACTCAGGAGGAAAAGGCACTCCCAGGACACAGTGTCTCATCAGTCATTGCTGCATCTTCAATAAAGGTAAGTGTCATTTATTCTTCATTTAGTAGAGTAGTACATGCACAATATATATTGTGCATGTACTACTCTACTATTGTGCATGTATCCTTCTCTTTGTGTGTAGCCTGTTCACTGGTATGATTTAACTGAAGACCGGGGTAGAAATTAGCCGATCTGTGGACCAGTATGCTTTTATATTATGCTTATAGACATGAGGCATAAGCATTATTGTTGCAAAAAGCAAATACATTTCTGCAACAGTCGTCTCTTTCCACCTGTGTAGTCTTGACTGTGGTGATATGATCGTATTTGCCATGGTGTACTCAAAATACTTATTACTTTCCCTGACAATAGTTTCCATCAATGGCTGGTTAAAGAATAATTCAAAGAATTCCAGTTCATTGGCCGTGGTTCCAAGGGGACAAGTAGGTAGAATTCCACTTTGAGAGTCATCAAAGTGGTGAGGCTTGGGAACAAAATTGGGATTTTGCTGCCAATCCCACATACGGTTTGCTGGTGGATACTGGACATCATAGGCTGGTTGTGCGGGTGGTTGTGGTTGTGGTGGGCTGGAAGCTGACGCTCCGCTTTGTCCTTGAACTGACGAGTCAGCAGCGTGGGTCCCACCCTGGGCTGGTGAGTCACGCATGGCAGTGCCACTACCATCACCACTAACACCATCCACTGATGCCTGTGGTCTATCCATGCCAAGTATAGCCACATCAGCCTCACTATCACTACCTAAAACTGGTGTAGGGCCACAGGATGTACTCCGGGATGTACTCCGTCCCCTGGGCACAGCATAGGGTACACTACCCGAGCACATGCGGCGGCGAACATACCGACGTTTCACTGGTGAATATGATTCCTCACTATCACTACTCGAATGGTCGTCGAGCGCAATAAAATCACAATCCACGTCACTATCATCATCATTACTGAAGTCAGAGGCCTGGCCATGCAAAAATATTAGTTTTCTCTTGCATTGAGGAACAACCGACCGTGAGTCACGAGTGCCCACACCAGAGGTAGAAGGTTGAGGATCGTCAGGGTTTTCTGCACTATTATCAATATCCTGGTCATTCTTTTCGGTCACTAACTGATCAAAACTGTAGAATTCGTCTTCATTTCCACTTCCATCAGTGTCAGAACTATCAGATAGGAAGAGGAGAGTCCCAATTTTCCGGGGAGTGAGAGCTGACTTGCGACGAGGCATGGTGAACAAGGGTAACTGAGCCGGCGTTCCCACAATGCTATGCGGGCTCCTAGATTTTTTGTTTATGGTGCACACCCACCACACAGACCCGTTCTCTCACATGTAGGCCTATGAGCGCTTTTGCGCTAAATTTGACGGCGCTAGAATTTTGGCATAGATCTACGGTTTGGACACTCAACATGAAGCCGTAGTTCTACGGGACGGACCCTGAAAGGGTTAAAGACTGAGAGATAATGTTTGTAAATAATTTCACCCATTTGCTAATTGTTAAGCATCTTAAGTACACCTACCATCCGACTTACGACCACTCGACTTACGACCGTGTTTTTTATGCCAAATTTCTGGGAAATAAGCAACTATTTGTGTTGTACACAGTGTTTATCCTAAACCTTACAGTATAAAATACAGTACTAACAACATAAAAAGTAAAGTAAAACATGAAATACCAAAATAAAACAATAAAATAAAGTCATTACAAAAATGTTTTGTTGATATTCAGTAGTAATTCGACTTACGACCATTTCGACTTACGACCGGTTTCTCGGAACTGAACTCGGTCGTAAGTCGGATGGTAGGTGTATATTTTTTTGTACCTCTGTATGTATGCTGTATGTATGTATGTATATATATATATATGTGTTATAGGTATGATGAGTTCTAATATGTTTGGTATAATTTGGTAAGGAAATGTGGCTTACTTTTTTACCAGTGCTGACTTGTTGAAGACAGGTGATGGTGGTGGATCTGTGTACGTTGAAAATATTAAATGGAGCAGCGGGCCTCCAGCAGCAACAGCCTAGTTGACCAGGCAAGCACCAGACGAGCCTGGCCCATGGCCTGGCTCTGAGAGTAGTGAAACTCTCGAAATTCTTCAAAGGTATATCAAAGGTTCAAAGGTACCTCTTCAAAGTTATTAGCTTAAATTTTTGGGAAAATTATCCTTCTTACTTTTTTAAAAAAGTCATAAGGGAAAAAATTTTGAATTTTTTGGTTTCTCCTAGGTAATTTACACATATGTTACTATGTATGATAATTTTACTTATGTGTACCTGTGCCTACACAAACTTACTTAGAATATCTTGAAGAACACTTGAAAAAAGTTGATGTTGCTTCCCACATGCAGGATCATATCCATCCTCTCTATGCTTGCATATCAATAGATGAGCAACCAGAATTTAAGGTCAGATAATGGTTTCTCTTTTGACTTTTTAGCCTATTCTTTCCCCCATCTCCCCCCCACACACACAAAAAAAAAATTGATTTAGGGCAGGTCCAGGGCAAATACCCCTATTTTTCCCCATATGTGTTCCTAATTATAGCTAATGCTAATTTGTATAATGTGCCAGTTTTCGAGACTGTCACCCTCATGATACTCAAAGGTCCACAATACCTCTTACTGTTCTTCTAGATTTTTTTAATTATTGGAATGTAATCACAGCTCTAGATATGGTCTCTTGAGTAAGATTTAGTCTAGCCATGGACTGTCACTCTCCTGAATGGGGGGGGTTGATGCATTTAATCAATGAATACAGGAAGCACAGTGCCTGCACTCTGAAGGATGGTTGGGGATGTTACAGTACTGGAGGTGGGAAGTACAGTGCCTGTACTCTGAAGGATGGGTGGGGATGTTACAGTCCTGGAGGTGGGAAGTACAGTGCCTGCACTCTGAAGGATGGTTGGGGATGTTACAGTCCTGGAGGTGGGAAGTACAGTGCCTGCACTCTGAAGGATAGTTGGGGATGTTACAGTACTGGAGGTGGGAAGTACAGTGCCTGCACTCTGAAGGATGGTTGGGGATGTTACAGTACTGGAGGTGGGAAGTACAGTGCCTGCACTCTGAAGGATGGTTGGGGATGTTACAGTCCTGGAGGTGAGAAGTACAGTGCCTGTACTCTGAAGAATGAGTGGAGATGTTACAGTCCTGGAGGTGGGAAGTACAATGCCTGCACTGTGAAGGATGGGTGGGGATGTTACAGTCCTGGAGGTGGGAAGTACAGTGCTTGCACTCTGAAGGATGGTTGGGGATGTTACAGTACTGGAGATGGGAAGTACAGTGCTTGCACTCTGAAGGATGGTTGGGGATGTTACAGTCCTGGAGGCGGGAAGTACAGTGCCTGTACTCTGAAGGATGGGTGGGGATGTTACAGTACTGGAGGAGGGAAGTACAGTACCTGCTCTCTGAAGGATGATTGGGGATGTTACGGTCCTGGAGGTGGGAAGTACAGTGCCTGCACTCTGAAGAATGAGTGGGGATGTTACAGTCCTGGAGGTGGGAAGTACAGTGCCTGCACTCTGAAGGATGAATGGGGATGTTACAGTACTGGAGGTGGGAAGTACAGTGCCTGCACTCTGAAGGATGAATGGGGATGTTACAGTACTGGAGGTGGGAAGTACAATGTGTATTGTGTACAATGCCTGCACTCTGAAGGATGGTTGGGGATGTTACATTTTGAAGGGTCATTTGAACTGTTAATGTTTGATTACATCTGCAACACAGATACTAATTGAATGATAGTAAACGTGCATCTTTAGCTGGGCTACCGTACCCTAGTGACATGTCATCACTGTAGTTAAAAAATGACAGAATAATAACTTTCCAAGTAAGGATTCTCATCTTTCTCTGCTATTGCAGTACACAGAGACGTCAAGCCCCATAATGTTCTGCTGTCCCTGCCCAACACTCGTGGCCAGGTTCGAGCTATGATATCCGATTTTGGCCTGTGTAAAAGACTGGAAACCGGCCGAATGTCATTCTCAAGGCGATCGGGCGTCACTGGAACAGAAGGCTGGATTGCCCCAGAGATGATGCTCAACACCTCTAGACCGGTATGTGTACCATAATTACCTATTTTGCATGATGGTAGGATTGCTGGTTTCTTTTTCTGTCTCATAAACATGCTAGATAACAGGGATATCTTGCTACTCCTACTTACACTTTGGTCACACTTCACAGACACGCACATGTATATACATATATATACATACATCTAGGTTTTTCTTCTTTTTCTAAATAGCTCTTGTTCTTCTTTATTTCTTCTATTGTCCACGGGGAAGTGGAAAAGAATCTTTCCTCTGTAAGCCATGCATGTCGTATGAGGCGACTAAAATGCCGGGAGCAATGGGCTAGTAACCCCTTCTCCTGTAGACATTTACTAAAAAAGAGAAGAAGAAAAACTTTATAAAATTGGGATGCTTGAATGTGCATGGATGTAGTGCGGATGACAAGAAACAGATGATTGCTGATGTTACGAATGAAAAGAAGTTGGATGTCCTGGCCCTAAGCGAAACAAAGCTGAAGGGGGTAGGAGAGTTTTGGTGGGGGGAAATAAATGGGATTAAATCTGGAGTATCTGAGAGAGTTAGAGCAAAGGAAGGGGTAGCAGTAATGTTGAAGGATCAGTTATGGAAGGAGAAAAGAGAATATGAATGTGTAAATTCAAGAATTATGTGGATTAAAGTAAAGGTTGGATGTGAAAAGTGGGTCATAATAAGTGTGTATGCACCTGGAGAAGAGAGGAATGTAGAGGAGAGAGAGAGATTTTGGGAGATGTTAAGTGAATGTATAGGAGCCTTTGAATGAAGTGAGAGAGTAATTGTGTTAGGGGACCTGAATGCTAAAGTAGGAGAAACTTTTAGAGAGGGTGTGGTAGGTAAGTTTGGGGTGCCAGGTGCAAATGAAAATGGGAGCCCTTTGATTGAACTTTGTATAGAAAGGGGTTTAGTTATAGGTAATACATATTTTAAGAAAAAGAGGATAAATAAGTATACAAGATATGATGTAGGGCAAAATGACAGTAGTTTGTTGGATTATGTATTGGTAGATAAAAGACTGTTGAGTAGACTTCAGGATGTACATGTTTATAGAGGGGCCACAGATATATCAGATCACTTTCTAGTTGTAGCTACACTGAGAGTAAAAGGTAGATGGAATACAAGGAGAATAGAAGCATCAGCAAGAGGAGGCAGTTAGGGTAAGATATAAACAGCTATTGGAGGATAGATGGGGTAATGAGAGCATAGGCAATGGGGTCGAAGAGGTATGGGGTAGGTTTAAAAATGCAGTGTTAGAGTGTTCAGCAGAAGTTTGTGGTTACAGGAAAGTGGTTGCGGGAGGGAAGAGGAGCGATTGGTGGAATGATGATGTAAAGAGAGTAGTAAGGGAGAAAAAGTTAGCATATGGGAAGTTTTTACAAAGTAGAAGTGATGCAAAGAGGGAAGAGTATATGGAGAAAAAGAGAGTGGTGAAGCAATGTAAAAAGAGAGCAAATGAGAGAGTGGGTGAGATGTTATCAACAAATTTTGTTGAAAATAAGAAAAAGTTTTGGAGTGAGATTAACAAGTTAAGGAAGCCTAGAGAACAAATGGATTTGTCAGTTAAAAATAGGAGAGGAGAGTTATTAAATGGAGAGTTAGAGGTATTGGGAAGATGGAGGGAATATTTTGAGGAATTGTTAAATGTTGATGAAGACAGGGAAGCTGTGATTTCGTGTATAGGGCAAGGAGGAATAACATCTTGTAGGAGTGAGGAAGAGCCAGTTGTGAGTGTGGGAGAAGTTCGTGAGGCAGTAGGTAAAATGAAAGGGGGTAAGGCAGCCGGGATTGATGGGATAAAGATAGAAATGTTAAAAGCAGGTGGGGATATAGTTTTGGAGTGGTTGGTGCAATTATTTAATAAATGTATGGAAGAGGGTAAGGTACCTAGGGATTGGCAGAGAGCATGCATAGTTCCTTTGTATAAAGGCAAAGGGGACAAAAGAGAGTGCAAAAATTATAGGGGGATAAGTCTGTTGAGTATACCTGGTAAAGTGTATGGTAGAGTTATTATTGAAAGAATTAAGAGTAAGACGGAGAATAGGATAGCAGATGAACATGGCGGCTTTAGGAAAGGTAGGGGGTGTGTGGACCATGTGTTTACAGTGAAATATGTAAGTGAACAGTATTTAGATAAGGCTAAAGAGGTCTTTGTGGCATTTATGGATTTGGAAAAGGCATATGACAGGGTGGATAGGGGGGCAATGTGGCAAATGTTGCAGGTGTATGGTGTAGGGGGTAGGTTACTGAAAGCAGTGAAGAGTTTTTACGAGGATAGTGAGGCTCAAGTTAGAGTATGTAGGAAAGAGGGAAATTATTTCCCAGTAAAAGTAGGCCTTAGACAAGGATGTGTGATGTCACCGTGGTTGTTTAATATATTTATAGATGGGGTTGTAAGAGAAGTAAATGTGAGGGACTTGGCAAGAGGCGTGGAGTTAAAAGATAAAGAATCACACACAAAGTGGGAGTTGTCACAGTTGCTCTTTGCTGATGACACTGTGCTCTTGGGAGATTCTGAAGAGAAGTTGCAGAGATTGGTGGATGAATTTGGTAGGGTGTGCAAAAGAAGAAAATTAAAAGTGAATACAGGAAAGAGTAAGGTTATGAGGATAACAAAAAGATTAGGTGATGAAAGATTGGATATCAGATTGGAGGGAGAGAGTATGGAGGAGGTGAATGTATTCAGATATTTGGGAGTGGACATGTCAGCGGATGGGTCTATGAAAGATGAGGTGAATCATAGAATTGATGAGGGGAAAAGGGTGAGTGGTGCACTTAGGAGTCTGTGGAGACAAAGAACTTTGTCCTTGGAGGCAAAGAGGGGAATGTATGAGAGTATAGTTTTACCAACGCTCTTATATGGGTGTGAAGCATGGGTGATGAATGTTGCAGCGAGGAGAAGGCTGGAGGCAGTGGAGATGTCATGTCTGAGGGCAATGTGTGGTGTGAATATAATGCAGAGAATTCGTAGTTTGGAAGTTAGGAGGAGGTGCGGGATTACCAAAACTGTTGTCCAGAGGGCTGAGGAAAGGTTGTTGAGGTGGTTCGGACATGTAGAGAGAATGGAGCGAAACAGAGTGACTTCAAGAGCGTATCAGTCTGTAGTGGAAGGAAGGCGGGGTAGGGGTCGGCCTAGGAAAGGTTGGAGGGAGGGGGTAAAGGAGGTTTTGTGTGCGAGGGGCTTGGACTTCCAGCAGGCATGCGTGAGCGTGTTTGATAGGAGTGAATGGAGACAAATGGTTTTTAATACTTGACGTGCTGTTGGAGTGTGAGCAAAGTAACATTTATGAAGGGGTTCAGGGAAACCAGCAGGCCGGACTTGAGTCCTGGAGATGGGAAGTACAGTGCCTGCACTCTGAAGGAGGGGTGTTAATGTTGCAGTTTATAAACTGTAGTGTAAAGCATTCTTCTGGCAAGACAGTGATGGAGTGAATGATGGTGAAAGTTTTTCTTTTTCGGGCCACCCTGCCTTGGTGGGAATCGGCCAGTGTGATAATAAAAAAAAAAAATTACCTATTTTGTAATTACTGTAACTATTTGAGTTTGCCTGGAGGTGAACCTGAGAATAGGTCCTGCTTCTTAACTTTTGACCAACTGATGTGATTAATAATAATAATCTTAATTTCTACAAGTACATGTACAAGGTATACAGACTATAGCTGACATCAATGACAATCCACTACAGAGAAAGCCCTTTATTATGCAGAACATTTCAGGCAAATTAGGTCAGTTTTGTCCTAGGATGCGACCCACACCAGTAGACTAACACCCAGGTACCTATTTTACTGATAGGTGACCAGGGATATCAGGTGTCTTAAGGAAACGTCCTGACATTTCCACCGTTAGCAGGGATCAACCCTCAGACCTCAGTATGTGAGCTGAGTGCGCTAGCAATTTATCACTGCTTAATTTATTTCACATGTGGAATAAATTAAGTAAAAGTATATGCAATTACACTACATACTAAAAAATAATAAAAATAATATTTGTACATCTCTCTCATATTTTCAGACATGCAAAATTGATATATTTTCACTTGGCTGTGTGTACTACTATATGTTAACGAAGGGGAAGCATCCTTTTGGACCTGTCTTGGATCGACAATCCAACATCATATCAGGAAAGTTCAGGTGAGGACTTGCATTTGCCTTTTCTCATATTTATGCTCGTGTAATTCTTAGTCTCGTCAACTTAACTATCATTCATCTGGAAGACATCTCATATTTCATTCTTCTCACATTTTTTTTTTTTTTTTTTTTTTTTTTTTTTTTTTTTTTTTCCAACAAGTCGGCCGTCTCCCACCATAATTTAGTAATTTAGTAATTTACACAGGAGAAGGGATTACTAACCCCTTGCTCCATTGCACAATATATCCTTTATATATTTTTACAAAAATATCCACTTACACTGCAGAATTGGGGATGCACTCTAGGCCTCTTTTCTGTGTGCACAAAACCTGCACAACCTGAAAAGAATTTGCCGTGCCTACAATGCATTTGCTTACTAGTTACTTTTTGTTGTGCCTAACAGTGTTTTCTTACATGTAAACTACATTATCTTTGTACAGCAAAAGAGAAATAAAAATTTGAATTTGAAGTGTACATTCATAGATAAAATATTGCTAACATATTTCTTAGAAGTGATGGATATGTGTTTTCTATATTACTGTGTAATATTTGTGCAACATTGTATCTGCTACCTTTACCTTGATGGCTGTTGTTGTGTACTGCATTAGCTGTTGTTCCCAGTTAGTACCAGCTAATCTTACTTTTTAAAGAAAATAATTTATTATAGATTGAGAAAACTCGTATGAGAAACATAGTGTAAAAGACTGACTGTATATTTTGCTGTCCTTATGAATTCTTCAGTGGTACAAAAAAGTAAAGAATGACTAGTTAATGATTCAAGTCGAGCCAAAATGTCTTCATAAGTTTCTTTTTCCTATATGTGGGTTATTTGTGTATTGTTCCAGTCACTGTATTGTGCCCTTTTATTCTTTAAGTGAAAGAGTCGTAGTTTATACACATTTTTTATTAAATCTACCACTCTTAATAATAATAATGATATCTTCATTTCTACAAGCACATGTACAAGGTACACAGGCCTAGCTGATGTGATTTTATGTGATGAGGGGAAAAGGGGGCATTAAAGTTAGTCAGAGATTAAGGTGAGTAACACTACAAGAAGGTGATCATCGGTCAGGTTGTGGTAATCTCGAGTCTTGAGCTTC